>NW_013655077.1:0-17500 GCF_000499385.1 Eimeria necatrix
CCGTGGCGCAGCAAGAGTCCGTGCGGGCTCTGTTCTCGTACGCGTACGCGGCGCGGCTGGTGGCCACGGCCGTGGCGGGGCTGCTGGTGGACCTCGCGGGCCCCAAAGTGACTGCGCTGTTGGGCGCTGCAGCGAGCGTGGGCGCCTGGCTGCTGCTGGGGGCCTCTTCTGCTGCTTTCCCCTCGCACTATTTTTCCTTTTTGCTGCTGGGTGGCGGCAGCGGGTTGACGCAGCTGCCGCTGCTCTGCGTGGCCAATCTCTTCCCGGGGGGCCTCGGGTTTAGCCTGACTTTGCTGGGGGCTGCAGCTTCGCTCTCCCACGCGGCGCCCTCGCTGCTGAATCTGCTGCACTCCCGCGGCTGCAGCTTTGCTGCTGTTTGCTGCGGCTATGCTGCTTTTGTTGCGCTGCTCGCGCTGCTGCTCGTGGGGCTCCTCGTGCCTCTCGAGGGCTTCATCGGCGTGGACCTCTTCGTGCTGGTCCGCTCCATGCCTTCGCAGCGACCCTCCGTCGCCAACAGCTCCGACCCTGCTGCGCTGCAGCTGCAGCAGCAGCAGCAGCAGCAGCAGCAGCTGCAGCAGCCCGCCCAGGTCCAGGCACTCCAGCTCCAGGCGCAGCCACAGGCCATCCAGCTCCAGCACCACCTCCAGCAACAGCTCCAGCAACTCCAGCTCCAGCAGCAGCAGCAGCTCCAGCTCCAGCAGCAGCAGGCCAACCCAGCAGCAGCAGCAGCAGCAGCAGCAGCAGCAGCAGCAGCCAGCCCCGACAGGCTCCAGCGCACCCTCTCCAGCTGGGAAGACACCCAGGGACTCTCGGGAGGAGCTGCTGGCCTCAGCACTGTCACTGACGAAGAATACTTCCGCCCCTTCAAGCTCGAGGCCTGCACTTTCCTCTACGTGGCCGTTTGTCTTTACTTCACAGTCTGCAGCATCTCCGTCTTGTACTACATCAAAACTGCCAGGGAGTTCCTCACCAAAAAGGCTGTCCGAGTCCTCGAGGTCTCCGCGCCCCTCTCCATCCTACCCTGCGTCGTCATCGGCAGAGTGTACGGCCAAACCCTAACCCTAAACCCTAAACCCTAAACCCTAACTCGCCAGCCAGTCCCCACGCTCCCACGCTGCGCCGAGGCTTCTGGCCCTTTCGCGACTCTCCTAGCCATCTCAAGAGCCCCTTAACCCTCCCCCGTGACCACTGGTCCCCCAGGTGACCACTGGTCCTCCCACAAGCCCCCGCTGCCACATCCCGGGCCCCCCCACAGCGCACGACCGGTGACCCAACGGACCACCGCGTGACCAGTGGACCACCCGCGTGACCAGTGGACCACTGCGTGACCAGTGGACCACCGCTTGGCAGCGGGCTGTGTGTGCGGGCGCAGGTCGGACTTCGTGCCGGTGGTGTACATGATGATGGGGCTGAACTTGGTGGGGGCGTTGAGTTACATGTTTGTTTCGATAGGGTCTGGGGGCTGCGTGGTGGTGTCTGTGGTTTTGTTTTGCATTTACTTGGCCCTTTTCGTCTCGCAGATGTTCATTTACACGAAAACCCTCTTCACTTCTGCGAACTTCGGCAAACTCGCCGGAGTCTGCTGCCTCGTGGGGGGCCTCGTGTCAGTGGGAGTTGAAAAGCTGTACGGCTTGGTGGTGGACGGGCCGCTGGCTGGCAACTGCCGCCCCATTTTGTGGCTGCACTTCGGCGTGCTGCTGCTGCTCTACTTGCTGCTGCTGCCCATGGCCAGAGCAGCAGCAAGGAAGAAGGCCGAGCTCAACTGCTACAGAGAAATTGCCCCCAAGGTCACCACAGCCAGGACCTTCCCAGACGTTTCCCTGCGCTTCACCAGGCCCCCCCCCTCCTCCCGAACCAGCTCTTAACCGCAGCAGCAGCAGCAGCAGCAGCAGCAGCAGCAGCAGCAGCAGCAGCAGCGGAAACCCGTCCCGGCGGCACCTGCCGCACCAGCAGCCCGCTGCAGCAGGAACCCGCTGCAGCAGGAAACCGCTGCAGCAGCAGCCTGCTGCACCAGCAACCCGCTGCAGCAGGAACCCGCTGCAGCAGCAACCTGGTGCAGAAGCAGCCCGCTTCTGCAGCGAGTTGCTGCGCTGCAGCAGCAGCAAGCCACAGCAGCAGAAGCGCGCACTGCAGCACTGAATTAACACCTGCAGAGGGGCCTGCATGCAGCCCCGACTCAGCTTCCACCAGCATCTCCGCAGCTCTTCTTTCCCGGCATTTGCTGCAGCTGCCCCACAGCCCTCTCAGCGGCTAGTGGGGCTGCAGCAGCCAATATACAGCAGCTGTGGGGCCCCGGGCCCCAATTGCTGCAGCGCCGCTCGCAGCAGCAGCAGCAGCAGCAGCAGCAGCAGCGTGCATTTTATGCATTTTTGGCCCCGCCAGTTTGTCCCTGGCGAGGGCCTCGAAGCCCCAAAAAGCACAAGTTCTACTTGCTGCATGCAAAGGACACGCATTCTCGCTTGGCGTCCGCTGCCCCTGCCCCACTCCGCTGCTGCTGCTGCTGCTGTTGCTGCTGCTGTTGCTGCTGCTGTCGCTGCTGTCGATTCAGTCCGCAGCAGCGGCGCCCTTCAACCTGCTCCTGTTGCTGCGCAGCCGAGCCCTTTCCTGCTGCAGTCGCTGCTGCGCCTCTTGCTGCTGCAGGGCTGAAGTGCAAACTGAAAATGGTAGCGCCAGGGCTGCTGCTGCTGCTGCTGCTGCTGCTGCTGCCGCCTCCTCACTCGTAAGGTTAACGCTGACGGCCAGGGGCTGCTGCGGCCAAAGTCAAGAGGAAAGCAGCAAAATTAAGAGCCAGAAGCAGGCAATGCCTGACGAGAAGGCAGCAGCAAGCAGCAGCAAGCAGCAGTAAGCAGCAGTAAGCAGCAGCAGGCAGCAGCAAGCAGCAGCAAGCAGCAGCAAAAAGGTAAACAGCAGCACCGGGTTTCTCCAGAAAAAGGCCAGCAGCAAAAAGTAATGCGAAGGAATCCCAAAAGGTTAGCTGTGAAAGTTCAAAGAAAGGACAGACAGCCAAACATGTGCACGCATGCATGAGTTTGCATGCAGCAGCTGCAGCAGCTGCAGCTGCAGCTGCTGCAGCAGCTGCAGCAACAGCACCAGCAGCAGAATGCCCTTGCAAGCAGCAAGGGAAAAAGCAGCATGAATTACGTGAGCAGCAGCTACAAATGCAAAGGACACAGTGGCGAGAGCAGCAGCAACAGATGCAGGAAACAGCTGCAGCAAAAGCAGCAACAGCAGCAGTGACAAATTCAAAAGAAACAGCAGCAGCAGAAGCAGCAACAGCAGCAGCAGCTGATTGGTGGGGCCATGCTGCATGCGAGGCATGAATGCGTGCAAAATGACACGGGCAAAGTGAGTTTCATGTTCCCTGCTGCTGCAGCAGCTGCAGTAGCAGTGCAGCAGCAGCAGCAGCAGCAGCAGCAGCAGCCAAAGAGGCCCAGCAAAACGCTGTAATGCCTTTGTGACGGCGAAGAGCCGAACCCTAAGAACCATTTTCACACCAATTGGTGTTAGGGTTTAGGGTTTAGGGTTTAGGGTTTTGCGAGGCTTTATTACGAGTTGGGGCGTAGGGTTTGGGTTTATATTGCTGCGAATGCTCCCCACTGCCTCTCCACAAAGAGTTGCTGCTGTCGGTGTTGCTGCTGCTGCTGCTGCTGCTGCTGCTCTTGCTGCCGCTGCTGCTCTTGCTGCTGCAGCTGCTGCCTATTTCTTGCCACCTGCATTTCTGGCAGCTTCGGTATTTCCTGTTTAAGGGTGGACTCTTCTGCTGCTCCTTCGAGAAAATGCAACAACAGCAGCAGCAGCAGCAGGCGCAGCAGCAGCTGCTGCTGCAACAGCAGCCGAAACAGCAGCAGCAGCAACAGCTTCTACTTTGCGAGTGGCCGCTTGCTGCTTTGCGCAGAGCAGGTTGCTGGGGCTAAACAGCTGTACTTGTCGTCTGATGGGACAGAGTTTAGTTTTGAGGATGTAAGGTTTAGGGTTTAGGGTTTAGGGTTTAGGGTTTAGGGTTTAGGGTTTAGGGTTTAGGGTTTAGGGTTTAGGGTTTAGGGTTTAGGGTTTGGGATTTGGAGCATTTGCCTGCGCCTCTGAAGCCCTCCTTGCGGCGGCGGTGCGGAAACGGGGCAGCAGCAACTCGTTATAGAGGCTAGGGTTTAGCGTTTAGAGCCCAGTACTTGGGTTTTAGGGTTTAGGGTTTAGGGTTTAGGGTTTAGGGTTTAGGGTTTAGGGTTTCATGTAATGATCTCGAGCAGAGCTACAGGGAAAGCTCAAGAAAGAGCAGCAGGCAAATGGAAGGAGCGAAAGAGCTTGGTGACCTGCAAATAACCCTAAACCCTAAACCCTAAACCCCAGACCCTAAACCCTCGCCCTAGGCCCTAAACCCTAGCAAGCCACGTATTAACGAGGGCATTTACACCGTGCATTACACTGAGGACTTGAAACACTGGTCGTGCAGCAGCAGCAGCAGCAACAGCAGCAGCAGCAGCAGCAGCAGCTGCTGCTGCTGCTGCTGCTGCTCGGCGCCCCACACACAGTATGTGGCGATCGTCTGGGGCGTGCAGGCGCTCTATCTGCTGCTTAGCGTTGCCTCTGTTGAAAGTTTTCTTTTTTGTTTATAATTAAATTAAATTTTCTTCTTTCTTAATTGTTTATTTCTCTGCAAACATGCAAACCTAACAAACCCTTGTCGCTCTCTTTCGCTCGCCGCGCCACCCCAGCCACTGCCGACAGGCAGGCGTCCTAAACCCTAAACCCTAAACCCTCGGTCACAAACCCTCAAAACTGAAATTCAGAGGTAATATTCACTTTTTTTAGACAAAATTCTTTATTTTCTACCACAGGTATCTGCCATTTAAGACTCTCTTCTCTCCTTTTGCCTGCGCAGCGGACCGCCGACGAGGCCACTGGTTCTGCTGCCCCCAGGTGTACGTACACCTGAGGCAGCTCCGCTTTTCCGCGAACTCCACTCTTTCCATTCACTTCTTGCTGCTTTTCCAGGTTTTTTGAGTCTCTTTCTTTCTTTTTGGTCTGCTGCGGAGCAGCAGCTGTACGTACACCGCAGCCGCCTGCGCAAAGTTTCCTAACAACTCCATTTGACTCCTCAAGAGGCCTTTTTGCCTCCGCAGCATTCAGCAGGTACTTCCAGGGGCCCTGACACACTAAAGAGGACCAGCAGGGACGCCAGCAGCAGCAGCAGCAGCAGCAGCAGCAGCAGCAGCAGCAAGACCACCTGCAACGAAGTGCGATGAAAAAGTCCCTAGCAGCCTCAAGGCTTCTTCAGAAAGCAGCATATAACAATAGGGGCGTCAAGATCGGCTAAACCCTAAACCCTAAACCCTAAACCCTAGGCCCTAAACCACAAACCCTGGCAGCTGAAGCCTTGAACAGCAAAACCTCGAATTTGCCTGCATCAGTCTCAAGCTCTGCCTCACCTCTCAACAGCTTTTGGATATGGCATAGCTAGCAGCAGCAGCAGCAGCAGCAGCAGCAGCAGCAGCAGAAGCTCGGCTTCTTTGCACGCAGCTTTCCGATCAGTTGCGGCAGCAGCGGCAGACACAGGTACGGGGTCAACAGAGACAGAGCAGCAGCAGCAGCAGCAGCAGCAGCAGCAGCAAAAGCCGCGTTTGCGGAGCTAGAAAGCGGAAGCAAAATGTCTTCTGCAGCAGCTGAACCTGAACAGAGAGAACAAGCCATATTTTTCCAGCAGCAGCAGCAACAGCAACAGCAACAGCAGCAGCAGCCGCGGCAACAGCAGCAGCGACAGCAGAAGCAGCACCATAAGCAAGATGACACCTCAGAGACAGAGCAGCAGCAGCAGCAGCAGCAGCGGCAGCAGCACAAAGGGGACAACTCTCCATGGGGAGGGTCTGAGGTGAAGTCTGAGCAGCGTCGGAGGACGCAGCTGCAGCAGCAGCAGCAGCTGCTGCAGCAGCAGCAGCAGCCCCAACAGCAGCAGGAAGCTTACCATGAGCCTCTGCAGCTGCTGCAGAGGCAGACGCAAAGGGAGCCATCTGCACAAGAACCCGAGCAGCAACAGCAGCAGCAACCGCAGCAGCAGCAGCTGCTGCTGCTGCAGCGGCAGAGGCCTCGCACAATAGGCCACACTTCACTTAAAGAGGCAAGATCTGCTGCTGCTGCTGCTGCAGCTGCTGCTGCTCTCTCTGCTGCAGAAACACCCGAAGCGCTGCCGCGGGGCTTGAAGAAGGGCCTCAGTCTTCCGGCTAATCTGCCTGCAGCAGCCTCTGTGCTGCAGCAGCAGCAGCAGCAGCAGCAGCAGCAGTACAAGCAGCACCAAAGGCAGCGCCGCAGACTCATGCGCAGAATGCAGCCGCCCCCCCTGTCTCCAGCAAAAAGACAAATGGGGGACAGCACGGGAAAGGTCAAGGGGAAGCCGCTGGGAGCAGCAGCAGCAGCAGCAGCAGCAGCAGCAGCAGCAGCTGGAGGCTGCGGCAAGCAGCAGAGAGCGCAGCAGGCAGCAGCAGCCGCCCGCAGCGCAGCGCTGCAGTGGCCGGCGCTCGAGTCGCCCTCGTCAGACGGCCTTGCTGCTGCTGTTGCTTCGGAGCAGCAAGGTAAGCAGCAGCAGCAGCAGCAGCTCCTCCTGAGACAGCTGCCAGCGCGGCTGGCTCTGCTGCAGCAGCGCCAGCAGAAGCAGCAGCAGAAGCAGCAGGCGGCGCAGCAGGCCGGGCAGCAGCAGGCGTCACAGCAGCAGCAGCTGCAGGAGCTGCTGCAGCTGCAGACCCAGCGCCCGCAGCAGCTGCAGCAGCAGCAGCAGCCAGCCTTCTCTTACGGCACTCTTCGCAAGAAGCCGCCAAGCCGCTGGAAAAGGCCTTCGCCCTTTGGACTTCGAGTTGACTTTCCTGTCAATCCGCTGCTGCAGCCGCTGCTGCTGGACACGTGAGCCTGCCGTTGCTGCTGCTGCTGCTGCTGCTGCTGCTGCTGCTGCTGCTGCTGTTTTTGTAGTTGTTGCTGCAGCTGTCAGTGTAGGTGACGCTGCGGCCCTTCGTGCCTGTGGCATCTGCTGCCACATTTGATGCCGCGTTCAAGCTGCAGGTGTTGCTGCAGCAGCAGCTGCTGCTCCTGCTGAAGCTGCTGCTGCTGCTGCTGCTGCTGCGTCTTTGCAGCAACCCGTTCCTGGACTCACGACCAACTTACAAAGGCAGCACGAAGCTCTATGAAGTGCACATACAGAGAAGAGGCGAAGAGCTGCTGGAGGATGAGCAGCTGCAGCAGCTGCAGCTGGTCAAGAAGCCGCCGCCGCAGCTGCTGCTGCAGCACGAGCAGCAGCAGCAGCAGCAGCTTTTTCTGCCGCTGGAGAAGCAGCAGGAGCAGCAGCAGCACCTCACCCCATACGAACTTCTTGCTAGAATCCCCCGCAGCAGCAGCAACGGCGAAGCAGCAGACGAGCAGCTCGCAGGACAGCTCCTGCTGCAGCAAGGCTCAAGCAGCAGCAGCAACCATGCAGAGGTCCAGCCAGGCTACTGCTCTTGGATGGACGGCAGCAGCAGCAGCAGCAGCAGCAGCAGCAGCAGCTTTCTCGCAGCTAGACACTCCGTGGAGGGGATTCCTGAGGTCCCGCTGCGGCAGCCAACGGCACTTAGTCTCCCGTGTCAGCCGCTGCAGCTGCAGGAGCAGCAGCTGCAGCAGCACGAGCAGCAGCAGCGGCTGCAGCTGCAGCAGCAGGTGGATCACCAGCTGCAGCACAAACCTCTGCAGGGCCACGACACCTTGCCGCTGGGATGCTGCTGCCCTGCCCCGGACGAGCGCGCAGCACTGCAGCAGAAGCAGCAGCATCACTTGTTGCTGCTGCAGCAGCAGCAGCAAAGCCCATCTGCAGAACGCATGCACATCTTATCGCCGCTCAGCGGCAGCTTCCATCAGCAACAAGGAGAGTCTCCTGCAGCAGCAGCAGCAGCCGCTGCTGCTGCTGCTGCAGGGGCAGTGCTCTCCCCCACCAGCAGCGAAGAGGCTGCGGGAAATTCTTTTGGCGTCTGCTGCAGCAGCAAGGCTCCAGTGATGCTCTACGGCAGCAGCAGCAGCAGCAGCAGCAGCAGCAGCAGTGTCAGCAACTCTAACACAATTACCAGGGAAGGGTCCTCTTTAATGGATCTGCTGCAGCAGCTACCACCACCTACGGGGCAGCTACGCTGCAGCAGCGACAGCAGCAGCTGCTGCTGCAGGACTGGAAGCAGCTGCAGTTGCGGCGGCGTCAGCAGCAACTGCCCCCGGGTGTGTTCCACTGCTGCTGCTGCTTCCTATAGAAACCAGCAGCTGCTGCTGCAGCACGAGCCCCTGATGCACCAAGGACACCCCGTTACTACGCAGCAGCAGCAGCAGCAGCAGCAGCAGCAGCAAGAGCAGCAACACGACGACCAAGGCTCTGTACTAGAAAGGCATTGCTTCTCGGCTGACTTCTCTTTTGAAGGGCAACAACAACAGCAACAGGAGCAGCAACAGCAGCAACAGCAGCAGCAGCAGCAACAGCTCGTGCAGCAGCAGCCGACACTGCTGCACGAACACCACATGCTTGCGCTGCCAGAGAAGCAGCAGCAGACGAATGAGACCCAAATCTCACCCGCAGGTAATGGAAGTCCCCGCGAGTCATCAGCAGCAGCAGCAGCAGCCGCTGCTGCTGCTGCTGCTGCTAGCAGCAGCAGCAGCAATAGGCTAGATCAAGACGGGGCTTTACGAGGCACGGCATCTCTATGGGGGCTCCGCAAGTGGGAGACACAAGGCCCCTACACTTGCTACAGCAGCAGCAGCAACAGCAGCAGCTGGAACCGTAACGAGAGCAACAACTGCAGCAGCAATATCAACGGCAGCAGCAGCAGCAGCAGCACGGAGACCCCGTTTCCCCTAGACCGACGCGTCTCCAAATCAGCTCCTGCTGCTATCAGCAGCTATTATCCTGTCTCGTGGAGGCACCGAGAGGAAGCAGCAGAGATTCAGCTAGTCAGCAGCAGCAGCAAAGGCGGCAACAGCAGCAGCAGCAACAGCAGCAGCAGCAGCAACAGCAGCAGCAGCAGCAGCAGCAGCACTGCTCACACAAACCCTGTAGCGGAAGCCGACGCCATCGGCCCAGATCCCACAACAGCTCTTGGCGCAGCAGCTCCAGAGGCAGCCCCAGCTTCTGCTGCTGCTGCTGCTGCTGCTGCTGCGCCCAGCGGCCCCAGCTTCTGGAAGTGGCCTGGCGCTCTGCTGCTGGGGGGCCTCTCCCTTTTACAATCTGGACAAGTTGAAGAGAATGCGCCTCAGCGAGACTGCTTATGCGCGGCCAATTCAGCAGCAACAGCAGCAGCAGCAGCAGCAGCAGCAGCAGCAACAGAAAATGTTCACACGCTAGGCGACGCTGGCTTGGACCGCGGCGGTGCAGCTGAGGGCTTAGCGAGCAGCAGCAACGAGCTGCAGCAACATTCTACCTGGGAAGACCCAGTAGAAGCACCTTACAAGCAGCTGCAGCAGCAGCAGCAGCTGCAGCAGCAGCAGCAGCTGCAGCAGCAGCACCTGGTGCTGCAGGAGCAGCAACAGCAGCAACAAGGGCCCCAGCAACAGCAGGCTCAACACCCACAGCAAAACCTATATGAATTTCCCAACGCCAATGAAGAAAAGCTTGGGGATCAGCAGCATCAGCAGCAGCAGCAGCAGCAGCAGCAGCAGCAGCTTGCGCTGCAGCAGCAGCCCCTGGACCACGCCACTGCCTCGCAGCAGGAAACGGCTGACTCGGAAAATCCGTCACAGCAGAACCAAGAGCAGCAGCAGCAGCAGCTGCTGCAGCAAGACCAGCAGCAGCAAGAAGCAATCCAGGTGAACGGGGCGCAGTCAGTCCCTCTTTCCAAAAGCTGCGAGGAAGAAAAGCCGCAGCAGCAGCAGCTGCAGCAGGAGACGCTTGGGGAACTGCAGCAGGAGCAGCTGCTGAAGCAGCAGCACCTGGGACAGCAGCGGCAGCCGCAGCAAGAACAGAGACTGCAGGGGAGCCCCTGCACTTTCCTAGACGAGTACTATAGAAGCAGCAGCAGCAGCAGCAGCAGCAGTAGCAGCAGCAACTGCTACGTTGCCACCTCCCTTGGAAACGACTGGCCCCAAGGCCAGCAGCAGCAGCAGCAGCAGCAGCAGCAGCAGCAGCAGCAGCACCAGCTGCCCTTTGCTGTGCAGCCATCAGGGGCAGCAGAAGGCCACGGGCAGCAGCAGCAGGCAGAAGGCGTTGTGGGCCTCGGCAAAAAGGGCTCTAGCTCGCCTGACCCTAGTCTGGCAGCAACAGCAGCAGCAGCAGCAGCAGCAGCAGAAGCAGCAAGAAGCTGCTGCAGCCTTGAGGGGGCCAAGGCCGCTGCAGAGACTCTGGCCCTGCCTAGGAATGCAACAGAAGAAATAGGGCTCCGCAAGTACTCTGTGCTGCAGCTGCTGCTCTCCAGGGGCCCCATAGTTGCAGCAGCAGCAGCAGCAGCAGCTTCGGATGGCCAGCAGCAGCTTCTGCCAGCAGCAGCAGCAGGACAAGGCCCCGCTGCTGCTGCTGCCACTGCTGGTGGTGCTGCTGTTGGGGTGCTGCGCTTCACAGTGGAGACCCCTAGGGCGGCGACAGCGCCCAGCGGCCACGCAGCGTCAGCTGCTGCTGCTGCTGCTGCTGCTGCTGCTGCTGCTTCCAGCGAGGCCCTGCAGCAGCAAAAGTGCAGGTGGACCTTCACCGCGCTGCAGCAGCAAAGAAGACGCAGCGATGTGGGGGCCGCCGGCTGCCCCCCAGCTTCTCTGCGGCGAAGCCAGAGAGAGCTGCTGCCCCCCAAGTTGGCTGTGCGTGGCAGCCCCGCAAAAGTGGGCCCCTACTCCCCCCCGAAGAAGGCTGCTGCTGCTGCTGCTGCTGCTGCTGCTGCTGCTGCTGCTGTGGTGGGCGCAGCAGCAAGGGGCAGCGCGCACGCCCACAAGGGGCCCGCGTGGCAGCAGCGGGCGCTCACGCAGCAGCAGCAGCAGCTGGGGCCTCAGGAGCAGCCCCTGAAGGCTGCTGAAGTGGAGGTCTGTGCAGCAGCACCGCCGTCAGCTGCAGCAGCAGCTGCTGCTGCTGCAGCGGCTGCAGCAGCAGCTGCTGCCGCCGCCGTAGCAGGCAAGGGGAAGGGTGCCCTCAAGGCACAGCAAAAGAAGGCAAAGAAGTGGCCACTGGCTTCCCCAGCGCCTCTTGAGGTCCCCTGCAGCAGCAGCAGCAGCAGCAGCAGCAGCAGCAACGAGCTCCTTAGCTTCTCTCTGGGGCCACGCAGCAGCCCCGAGGGCCGTGCTGCCGAGGCAGCGGGGCCCAGCGTCCCAGAGCTTCCCCACCAGCAGCAGCTGCAGCAGCTGCAGCAGCAGCAGCTGCAGCAGCAGCAGCTGCAGCAGCAGCAGCTGCAGCAGCAGCAGCTGCACATGAACCAGCAGCAACACCTCCAGCAACAACAGCTCCAACAAGCTGGACCTTCGGAGCAGCTGCACCTGCAGCGGGAACAACTGGCAGAGCCACAGCCGCAGCCACAGCAGCAACAGCAACAGCTGCAGCAGCAGCAGCAGCAGCAGCAGCAGGACGCAGCCTCATGCGTGGGGCCGTGCTTCTTGGGACTCTCCGACTCAGCAGTTCTCCTCTGGAGAGCTGCTGCGCTGCAGGGAGATGCAGCAGCAAAAGAAAAGACAGAAGGGGGCCCCCCTGTTCCACAGAGTGGGGGCCCCCTCTTTGCCCCTGGCGGCGCTGTGGGGCCAGGGGCCCCCGTGGGCACTCCCGGGGGCCCTTCTTCAGCAGCAGCACCTGCTGCTGCTGCTGCTGCTGCTGCTGCTGCTGCTGCCGGTAGCTCCAAGCCACTAGCAGTCGAGGAAGCTACGGCTGCAGCTGCAGGTGCAGCAGAGCCTGTGGGGGCCCCCCTGTCCCGGCCAGCCGCTTCGGGGCGAGGCCCCGGGGGCCCCTGTGGGGGCCCCTGCGGGGCCCCCTGTGGGGGCCCCTGTGAGGGCCCCTGTGGGGGCCCCTGTGAGGGCCCCTGTGGGGGCCCTCTTGGGGCCCCGGAAGGAGGGTGCGCTTCGAAGAGCGGCGCTGCTGCTGCTGCTGCTGCTGCTGCTGCTGCTGCTCCACTTTCTGTGCTGCTGCCGAGCAGCAGGGGGCCCCCCGGGCTGGCGGGGGACTACCTCGACTTTCTGTGTTCCACCAGCATCATTGAGGCCTCGCTGCTGCCCCCCCAGCCCTCGCCGCCCGCTGGGATCGCTGGGATCGCTGGGATCGCTGGGATCGCTGGGATCGGATCCCCGGGGGCCTCCGCCCCACAGCAGTTCTTGGCGGCCCCGAGGGTCCAGGGTGCTGCGCCGCAGCTGCAGGCCATTTAGCTGCCAGCAAGCCACAGCAGCACCCCACAGGCCACGCCTGCAGCTTGCAGCAGCAGCAGCAGCAGCGGCTGCAGCAGCAGCAGCAGCAGCGGCTGCAGCAGCAGCAGCAGCAGCAGCAGCAGCGCGGAGCTCTCTTCATTCTTGAACAGGTGTTAATGGGCCTGAGGGCCTCATGTGGGAAAGGAGGAGAAGTGAGGGGCCCCCGGACAGCCGGGGGCCCCCAAAGGCGCCTTCGGGGCGCAGACAGTTTGGGGAGAAAAGTGGGGGAGAGGTTTGGCCTGTGGGGTCTTCAGGTGTACGTACACCTGAGGTGTACGTACACCCGGAGGTGTACGTACAGCCGGAGGTGTACGTACACCTCGCGCGTAGTGTGGGGCCCCGAGGCCGCTGCTGCAGCTGCAGCAGGAGCAGCAAGAGACGCAACACCACTGCTGAGCCTCAGCAGCAAATAGAGACAGAGGCAGCCTAACCTGCGCTGGGGCTCTCGATTTGAAACGGGCACGACGTGTCGGCTTGCCCTCCCTGCTGCAGCAGCAGCAGCAGCAGCAGCAGCAGCGGCAGCAGCAACAGGCAAAGCACTCAATGCAGCAATGACGACAGCAACGGCAGGAGCCGCGGCCGCATCAGCAACTGCAGCGACAGCAACTGCTGCAGCAGCAACAGTGTTACGCGCTGCAGTGCAGGGAGGGCTGCAGCAGCAGTAGCACTGCGAACGCAGCAGCAACTGCAGCAGCAGCAGCAGCAGTAGCAGCAGCGCTGCAGTGCGTCCCCTTTGCCTCCACTTTGTGGATTTATTTGCCAAGGCATGAACCGTTCCAGAGTTGTTGATAAGTTAGTAGATTTGTTGCTCTGCGTCTGCCCTTGCTGCTGCTGCTGCTGCTGCTGCTGCTGCTGCCGCTGCTGCTGCTGCTGAATCGATAGGCTCGTTGCTGTGCCAGCAGCAGGCGCTGCTGCTATATAAACACGGCCGCGCCGCTGCCCCGTCGCTGCTGCTACTGCCGCCGCTGCTGCTGCTGCTGCTGCTGCTGCTGCTGCTGCTGCTGCTGCTGCTGCTGCTTAGAGGCAGTCACACCGCAGCAACGCTGTTGCAGCTTCCTCGGGCCCGTGTAGAGAGCTGCAGCAAACCAGTCTGAAGCATAAAGAAGAGCTTCGCGCCACAGAGTAGGGAAGAATTTGAGTTGCTGCCGTTCCTGCTGCTGCTGCTGCTGCTATTCTTGCGAAGGTGATTCCTGTTGCTTCCGCTGCTCCTTTTGTTGCTGCTGATGCTGCTGCTGTTGCTGCTACTGCTGCTGCTCCTCTGGCGCTGTCCCCTGAACATTGTCTGCCGCTTTTCCCCACATGGGGAAGTCTGGGCACTTGCACGGGCTGCACGCTGCTGCTGCTACCGCCGCTGCTGCTGCTCTTGCTGCTGCTGCTGCTGCTGCTGCTGCTGCTGTTCCGTAAGCAGCCCTGTGAGGCCTCCGTCCCCGAAGGCCATCTCAGACCTGCTGCCTCTTGAAGGGGCTGCGCCCTAGAGGAAGATATAAAGTCAAATAAAAGGGTTGGCCCCAGGGCGAGCCATGCCTAGCAAAACCCTAAACCCTAAACCCTAAACCCTAAACCCTAAACCCTAACTCCCAGGCCTGGAGGCAAGAGTCCTTGGGCAAATAATGCCTAGAAAGAGCAGCAGTTGCTGCGGTAGCTGCTGTAGAAGCCAAGTGGCCCCCAGCTAGCTAAGTAGTCAAACAAACGGCGGCAGCTAGCAGGCGAGCTAGCTAGCTAGCTAGCTGGCTAGTTGAGTAACTAGCCAGCACGTTGGCAGCTAACTGGCTAGTTGGCAGCCTAGACAGCTACTTGGAAAACTGGACAGCCACGTGGCTAGCCGATTAACAACTTGGCTAGCTGGCTGGGCAATCAGCTAGCTAGCTAGTTGTGTGCTAGGGGAAAGGCTGCAGCCAATGTTGAGCAGCCAACACGACAGCAGCAGCAGCAGCAGCAGCAGCAGCAAAGGAAACAGCAAAGGAAACAGGCAGCAGCAAGACAAATACGGGCACCGGGGATCGAACCCGGGATCTTCTGCGTGTTAGGCAGACGTCATAGCCACTAGACCATGCCCGCGACGGGGCTGGCGGTCTCTTGCGTAATTGTTGTGCTGCTGCTGCTGCTGCTGCTGCTCGTACTGCTGTTGCTGCTGCTGCTGCTGCTGCAGCTACCCAGAAGGGACAGAGAACTAAACAGGGGCAGCTCCAGACAAAAGCCATCAGCTTGAAGGCGCAGCTGTAGGGCCCCATCGAGTGGCAGTTGCTGCCCTGCAACCCCGTGGCTAGCGACAGTTAGCCACAGCTAGCCACAGCTTGACGCAGCTAGCCACAGCTAGCCACGGCTAGCTGCAGCTAGCCACAACCAGCCACAGCTAGCCCACGGAGCCGCCGCTCGCAAATGCCAGCCACAGCTTGCCATAGCTAGCCACAGCCAGCCGCAGCTAGCCAGGGCCAACCACAGCTAGCCACAGCTAGCTGTGGCTAGCCGTGGCTAGGCACAGCTAGCCAAAGGTAGCTACAGCTAGCCGGTCAAGCGCCTTGAGGGTTGGCAGCGGACCAAACAAGGATGTGGCGCTCTTGTTTCCCACAAACAAATTGTGTGTAGAGCAGCAGCAGAGAATTTGCTGCAGTTGTGCTGCAGCCAAGTTTGGCCTTGCAGCAACTGGCTGGGGCTGGGTGCCTCGGGGGCCCCGCGGCGCCTGGCAGGGGTGGAGGACAGCAGGAACAGCTACGGGCAGCCCCTGCTGCTGCTGCTGCTGCTGCTACTGCTGCTGCTGCTGCTGCTGCTGCGCTTCTGCGAGGGCGCTGCTCCGGCTGCTTTCCTCTGGGCCCTACTTAGCTGCTGGGGGAGTTTTTGCATGCAGCTGTGCCAATTGCTGCAGCGCAGCTGTAGACCCACAACGCAGACAACCGGCAGCAGCAGCAGCAGCAGCAGCAGCAGCAGCAACAACAACAGCAGCGGCAACAGCGCCGCTGCGCAAAGCGGCAGGAAAAGCAGCTGGCCGCAATGCACAAGTGGGCCTGCGCAGCGAGCCATCGAATGGTTAACAGCCACTGCAGCAGCGGCTAGCTAGCTAGCTGCGGTGGCTGGCTAGCTAGCTGCGGTGGCTGGCCAGCTAGTTGCGGTGGCTAGCTAGCTAGCTGCGGTAGCTAGCTGGCTAGCTAGCTAGCTAGCTGCGGCGACTCATGAAGCTAAACAAACGGGAAGTCAGCAGATGGCGAAGAGGAGAAGCAAAAGTGACAAAAGAGTCCGCTGCAGGGCTCCCAGTCCGCGGGGGCTCAGCCGCAAAGGGCAAAGAGGCGCATGCACCGCGTAACAGCAGCAGCAGCAGCAGCAGCAGCAGCAGCAGAAAGCTGCAGCAGCTAGCAAAGGCTGCTCTAGGGTCCTGCTGCTGTGGCCCCCTGAGGGGCCCTGCTCTGGGCCTTGCGTATCTCCCGCTGCAGCAGCAGCTGCTGCTGCTCGTCGCTGAGCCCCTGCAGCAAGAAGCAGCAGCAAAACGAGCAAGGCAGCAGCCATGGCTGCAGCACCAGCGGCCCACACAAAGGCTGCGAGAGCAGCAGCAGCAAAATACAGAAAAGGTCTCTTTTGTTTCATTTATTTTTTTTAAAATGAAACAAAAAGAAACCCCAAAAGGTTTTTAGGCAGCACAGAAGCACCCCTTAAACTTCTCAGCCGCTTCGCCTTTTTGTTTTTCTTTAAATCCATCTAATCAAATATAAATTGTTTATTTTCAACAGGTTCTGGAAAATAAAATAAATATAATAACAATAATAATAAGACTAATAATAATAACAATAATAATAGTAACAATAATAACAGGTGGCACCTTAATCAGATAATAGAGGCAAACGAAGCAGACAGCAGATAACGCAGACGGAGCCTCAGGGCGGCAGCAGCAGCAGCAGCAGCAGCAGCCGCAGCAGCAGCAGCAGCAAAGGAGGAGACGAAGAGAAACTTCAAAGAAAGTCAACAGCAGCAAACAGCTATTTGCTGCTGATCCCCGCAGCCACTTACCCGCCAGACACCCCAAGACAAGTGCACCACATGAAACCCTGCAGCGAAAGCAGCACCCATAAATGAGAGCAGCAGCAGCAGCAGCAGCAGCAGCAACAGCAGCAATGAAGGTGCGAGCAAATAAGACGAGTAGATGGCGTCCTACGGTTGCCCCGAATGCACCATTGTAAACCCTAAACCCTAAACCCTAGGCCCTATAAACCCTAAACCCTGAGCCCTAAGCTCTCCAATTCAGCCAATCTGCCTGGCTCAAAAAAGCACTCAGAATACGCCTGCCCGCGCTGCTGCACGGAGCAACTGCGTCCTTGCAGCAGCAGCAGCAGCAGCAGCAACAGCAGCAGCAGCAGCAGCAGCAGCGCCCGCATCCTACCTTGCCGCTTCAGGTGGCGGTGCTTCAGCACGGAGGGCCCCAACGGAGAAGCAGCAACCCCAGCCTTCTGGGGGGCCCCTTGCAGCTGCGCCTCGGCGTGGCACAGCAGCGCCACTTGCATGCAGCTGCTGCTGGCCCCTTCAGGGGCACTGGGGCCCCCAGAGGGGCCCCCAGCCAGAGGGGCCCCCAGAGGGGCCCCCAGAGGGGCCCCCAGAGGGGCCCCCAGAGGGGCCCCCAGAGGGGCCCCCAGAGGGGCCCCCAGAGGGGGCCTCAGTGACACTCTGGAGGCCCTCAAGGGGGCCCCCAGAGGACTCTTCAAGGGGGCTGTTTGGGGCCCCCCTTGGGGGCCCCCCGGGGAGGCCCTGGGTGGGACTATCAGTGGGGCCCCCAGAGGGGCCCCCTTGCTGCAGCGGCAGCTGCAGCAAAACGTCTATGAGGTGCCCCGAGGCATCAGCCCTTAGCTTGGAGTTATAGCCCAGTGACTGCAGAACTGCAATGGGCCAACATAAGCAGCAGCGCCTAAACCCTAAACCCTAAACCCTTAACCCTTAACCCTAAACCCTAAGCCCTTGCTTAGCCCGCGCTTCGCAGTTTGGGGTGCTGCGTCAGAGCCCAACCCGAAGTCAATTCTTGAGCCTAGAGCGCAATTCCATACCCCTAAACCCTAAACCCCAAACCCTAAACCCTAAACCCTAAACCCTAAACCCTAAACCCTAAACCCTAGCCCACCGGCGGCCACGTGCTCCGCAAAGTTTGCAGGATGCTCCTCGAGCTGCAGGGCCCAGA
>NW_013655077.1:22500-48757 GCF_000499385.1 Eimeria necatrix
CAGCAGCAGCAGCAGCAGCAGCAGCCACAAGCCCAGCAGCAGCAGCAGCAGCAGCAGCAGCAAGAGCAGCTGCCGCTGCTCTTGCTGCTGCTCGCCTATTCGCGGGGGCTCACCTTCTGCCTGTTTGAAGAGTCGGTCCAGCTGGGCCTGCGAAGGAAGACAGTGCAAAAGAGCTAACTAGCAGCCTCTGGCAGCAGCAGCAGCAGCAGCAGCAGCAACAGCAGCAGCACGGAGCCACAACAACGCCAGTTCATCTGCCTCACCCCGCAGGTTGCAGCCGCCCATATACACCGCAGCAGCCCTGCCAAACAACAGCAAACGCAGCAGCAGCAGCAGCAGCAGCAGCAGCAGCAGCTTTGGTTACTGCTGCTGCGCAGCACGCAGGCTGCTGGCCCTCTGCACATGTGCTGCTGCCTCTGTTGCTCTCATTTCTTCTCCTTTTTGAGATTCAAGTATGCATTTAATTATTATTCTAATTTAATTATTATTCTAAATTCATTTAATGAGACACAAAAGCAGCAGCACTTGCTGCAGACAGCTGCAGCAGCAAATGCAGCCGCTGCAGCCCACTGCGGCTGCTGCAGGGCCCTGTGGGTCGCAGCAGCAAGCCCGCCAGGCTGGCAGCAGCAGCAGCAGCAGCAGCAGCAGCAGCAGCAGCAACTGCATGCTTTTTCGAGTCTCCTTTTCAGCATTTAAGCTCTCGGGGAGCTGCATCTCATCGGGAAAAGGAATAAGTGCATTTAATTAAAATTAATTTATTTTAAATTCTTTTTTTCTTTTTTCAGAATTGCAAAGACCGCCAAAAAGCCAAGACAAACACAAGGGCGCATTTATTTGCATTTATTTGCATTTATTTGTTTTTTGGAATAAATTGATGCAAATAAATGCAAATAAATGCAAATAAATAAAAATAAATATAAATAAATGAATAAAATTAAATTAAATGTAAAGAGTTATCAAGAAAGGGAGAAAAGTGCGAAGAAGTGCAAAAAGAGTGAATGCATGGCTGCTGTCTGTACACTGCAGCAAATGACTTTTATTTATGATATTGATTTAATTTTTAATTTTATTTTTTTGCTTCTTGATAATTCAACACTCGGCCTTTTAGCCATTGTCTCACCGCTGAGGCCAATCTGCTCCACTGCGTGCTGCCGCTGCTGCTGCTGCTGTTGCTGCTGCTGCTGCTGCTGCTGCTGTTGCTGCTGCTGCACATCTTTCCATGCGGGGCTCAACCGGGGGCCCCCCGGAGCCCTCTAGGGCCCCTTTTAGGGGCCCCCAGGGGCCCCCAAGGGCCCCCAGGGGACCCCAGGTGCCCCCAAGGGCCCCCAGGTGCCCCCAAGGGCCCCCAGGGGCCCCCAAGGGCCCCCAGGGGCCCCCAAGGGCCCCCAGGGGCCCCCAAGGGCCCCCAGGGGCCCCCAAGGGCCCCCGGGGGCCCCCAAGGGCCCCCGGGGGCCCCCAGTACCCTTTTTTGTCTTACCCTGGAGCAGCACATGCTGGCTGGCTGGCATTTTTGCTGCTACTTCGCAAGCTCCTGCCAAGACGGAGGAAGGCAGCTGGTGCAGCTGAGTTGCCTGCTGCTGCTGCTGCTGCTGCTGCTCTTGCTGCTGCTCCTGCTGCTGCTCCTGCTGCTGCTGCGGCTGCTCTCGTTTCACCAGCTCCAGCTGCAGGTGCTCGTGCTGCCCCAGCTCCTGCTGCAGCCGCTGCTGCTGCACCAGCTGCTGCTGCTGCTGCTGCTGCTGCTGCTGCTGGAGGCTCAAGGAGCCGCTGCTTCCGCATGCTGCAATCCAGTCAGCGAGCTGTATGCACATCTGCGGCTTTGCTGCTTTGCGGTGTACGTACAGCTGCAGCAGCTGCAGCGCCCCTTGGAGGCGCAGCTGCGGCAGCTGCAGCAGCAGCAGCGGCGCTGCAGCATGCAGCAGCAGCCTGCTGCACATGGCTAGCTGCTCGAGCTGCAGCAAACAACGCAGCAGCAAACGGGCCGGGATCGCGTCCACGCGCAGCAGCAGCCACTTCTGCAGCGCCACCACGTCCTCTTCCTCAATGCAGCGCCTCCACCTGCTGCTGCTGCTGCTGCTGCTGCTGCTGCTTTCAGCGTCCTGCTGCAGAGCCTGCTGCAGCTGCTGCAGCAGCAGCAGGTAGCGCTCCGGCCGCAGCGTGCCCTGGTGCAGCTTGAAGAAGTTCACACAGTCTGCTGGCGTCAGCAGCAGCTCGTCTTCTGCTGCTGCTGCTGCTGCTGCTGCTGCAGTGTGGGCCCGAAGTGGTTGCTTCGCTAGCACGTGGCTCTCAGGAGCGCTGCGTACCCACTGCTGCTGCATCTGCAGCAGCAGCTGCTGCTGCTGCTGCTGCTGCTCTAGAGCGAGCTGTGCGTCGGCATCTGCTGCTGAGGAGGCTCGACAAGACGTACTGCTGCAGCGGCTGCTGCCAGCAGAAGCTGCAGCAGGAGCTGCAGCAGGAGCTGCAGCAGAAGCTGCAGCAGGAGCAGCAACGCTGCAAGGCCTCAGCGAGTGGGAAGCCCTGCCGCTCCAACTGCAAGCAGCAGCAGCAGCAGCAGCAGCAGCAGCTGAGCAGCTGGCTGCAGCACGGCGGGGCCCCGTGAGCTCATAGGAGGGGCACACCCGAGCAGCAGCAGCAGCAAACCTGGCTGGGGGGCCCCCCAGCCACGCCTGCAGGAGGGCCCCAGGGACTGGGGGGCCCCTAAGGCCTTTCATGACATTAAAATGAGTTTATAAAAATATAAAAAAGAAAAATTCGTCCTCAAGAAGAACATTTATGGGCGGGGGCCCCCCAGGGGCCCCCCAGGGGCCCCCAAGGGGTCTTCTGGGGGCCCCTCGGGGGCCCCTGGGGGCCCCTGGGGCCCTAAGGGGGCCCCTTAAAGGGCGAAGGTTAAAAGCCCAGAAGCACATGAAAAGATTTGGAGTAGTTTTGTTAGACTCTGGCAGCAGCAGCAGCAGCAGCAGCAGCAACCAAAGAGTGCTCTTGCTGCTGCTGCTGCGTTCTTTTGCTCCTGGTCTTCCATGGTTTAGCTGCCGCTTAAGAAGCTTAAACCCTCAAGATCTAAATCTCAAACCCTAAACCCTAAACCCTAAACCCTAAACCCTCAACCAACCCAAACGTGGTGGCCGCCAGTGGCCCCTCTGCACGAAAAGCGACAGCCGACAAAGACTGAGCCTGCAGGGAAACCCCAAACCCTAAACCCTAAACCCTAAACCCTGAAAAGTGAAGCTGGTGGCTCGGTGCGCTGAATCTTAGCCCTAAACCCTAAACCCTAAACCCTAAGAGGCAGCAGCAGCGGCTGAGAAAGCCTGGAGCCGCGAAGTGCAGCAGCAAAAGTGGAAAAGTGCATGCAGCTGCTTCTGCGCCCTGGGGTGTACAGACAGCTGCTGCACCAGTTGCTGCTGGGCTTTAAAAGAAAATACAAATTGGGCCAAAACAATGTACCCGCGTGGGAACTACTAAAAGAAAATGCAGCAGCAGCAGCAGCAGCAGTAGCAGCAGCAGCAGCAGCAGCAGCTAGGAGTGTACTGAAGGCTCTGGGGGCAGCAGCAAAACGCCTCCGTCGCGCTAGCTGCTGCTGAGACCCAGAGCCTTCCTACAAAAGCCAACTGCTTCAAGAGAATGCTGCGGCTTGTTTGCTGCTGCTGCTGCTGTAGCTGCTGCTGCTGCTGTAGCTGCTGCAGCTGCTGCTGCAGCTGCTTGTCGCGCTGCCAATGTTGCTAGTTCGGCTGCCAAGGCTGCCGCTAAATCTTCTGCTGCTGCAGGTGCTGCATCTGCCGCTGCTGCTGCTGCTGCTTGTTTCGCTGGCCGCGCTGCTAGTTCGGCTGTCGATGCTGCTGCTAAATTTTCTGCTGCTGCTGCCGCTGCCGCTGCTGCTGCAGCTGCTTGTTTCGCTGCCGATGCAGCTACTTTGGCTGCTGATGCAGCAGCAAGATTTTCTGCTGCTGCTGCTGCCTGTTCTGCAGCTGCTCGTGCTGCTGCTGCAGCTCCCGCTGCTGCTGCTGCTGCTGCTCGTGCTGCTGCTGCAGCTCCCGCTGCTGCTGCTGCTGCTGCTGCTGCTGCTGCTGCTGCTGCTAATGCCGCTCTTCGTCTGGGTCGTGGGGGCGAATTGCTGCTGCAGTGCCTATGGAGGGTCTGGAGGTGCTGACGTGTTTGTACATTTGGCCCTGCATGCGGCGAATGAATTCCCAGGCAAAGGAAGCAGGGCACTGGGGTTGGTGTTGCGCTGCTGCTGCTGCTGCTGCTGCTGCTGCTGCTGCTGGTGCAACGTTTGCTGCTGCTGCGCGCGACACCCAGAACTGGGGCAGGCTGGTGTAGTCGACCAGCAGCAGGGAGTGCTGCAGCACCTCCTGCAGCAGCTCTCCGTCCCGCTGCAGCTGCTGGCAGTCAATGCCGAGGCGCTGCATTTCGCGCTGCAGGCTGCTGCTGCTGCTGCAGCTGTCGACCTCCTTCTGCAGCAGCTGCAGCAGCAGCTGCCGCGGCGACTCGCGAGCAGCAGCAGCTAGCTGCCGGCCGTGGGCCTCCCAGTAGCTAGCCACAGCAGCAGGCAGCTTCTGCGAAGGGTCTGAGCCCGGAGTGATGAAGTTGGAGTAAAGAAACTTGAGGTAGGGGCAGCCTTTGCTGCTGCTGCTGCTGCAGCCCAGCTGCTGCCGCACCCACTTGTGGCAGGCCCCCACCCGCGCCCCCAGCCCGCAGTGCTTCGGACTTTGCTGCGCAAGTTGCTGCCACATTTGCTGCTCCTGGAAGGCGCAGCGGCCGTTTGGCAGCAGCCGCAGCAGCGGGAACAGGTCCCCGCTGCTGCTGCTGCTGCTGCTGCTGCTGCTGCTGCTGCTGCTGTTGCAGCCCGCCCAGGAGGGGGCGCTGCAGTCGAAAGTGAGGCCCTGCAGCAACTTGAAAGCCACATCTTTCAAGGGAAAAAGAACTGTGGGGTCTGAGCCTGGAGTCTGCAGCAAGTCGGAGTGGACAGCGCAGATGGCCTCGAGTTCTTGCTGCTGCTGCTCGTCCTCGCTGCTGCTGCTGCTGCTGCTGCTGCTGCTGCTGGGGGCCTCGAAGGAGCCGCAAACCACGGGGCTGTGGCGCTGCAGCACTGTGTCCACGCTGAAGAGGAAGCCGCTGCTCTCGTAGTAAGAAGTGGCAGCTTCTGCTGCCATTGCGAACTTGAGGAGTTCGCGGGAATGCACATTTGCTGCTGAGTCCAGCAGCCACACAGTGTGGAAGCCGTGCAGCAAACAGAGCCCCAGCAGCAGCTGCAGCAGCAGCTTCCCGGGCACTTCGAGTTCTTCTGGCTGCGCCTCGTTGCCCAGAAAGCCCACTCCGCAGCGGAAGGGGGGCTTGTTCTCGAACTCCATCCCGATCAGCCTGCTGCGGGGCTCCCTGCTGCTGCTGCTGCTGCTGCTGCTGCTGCTGCTGCTGCTGCGGCGCCGCCGCAAGGGCACCGGAGAACCCCACTCCGGGCTGCTGCTGCCCGAACTGCCCGCAGACTGTGGGGCCCCCCGCGGGCTGTAGTGCGGCTCGCACAGCAGCGGGGAAAGCCAGCCAGCCAAGTTGGCAGTGACTGGGAAGTAGCCGCTGCTGCTGCAGACAATGGTCAGGTCCATTGGTCCATTTTCTCTGGTGGGGACTTTTTTGATGAGAAGGCTGCTGCCAGCTTTGAAGAGGGGGCTTTCCAGCCACAGCCGCCGCGCTGCTGCTGCCCGCGCCTCCAGGCTGCTGCTGCTGCCCGCCTGCAGCTCTGCTGCTGCTGCTGCTGCCAGCTCCTGCAGCTCCCTGAAGTCGTACGCAGGCATCACCGGCCGCAGCAGCAAACCGGAACTCAGCTGCTGCGACGCTGCTGCTGCTGCTGCTTGCTGCTGCCGCGCGTAGTGGCCCATTGGGGAGTCCCACAGCCCCGAGCGCTGCGACCCCACCTGCAGCAGCGACGCCGACCGCTGCCGCTTGTGCTGCCGCCGCTGCTGCTGCTGCTGCTGCTGCTGCTGCTCGAGCTGCTGCTGCAGCCGCCGCTGCTGCGGGGAGGGCGAGCGGCGCCCGGAAGCCCCCGCGAAAGGCCCCTCGTCCTGCTCCGGAGGAGCAGCAGCAGCAGTCATAGCAGCAACAGCTTCTGCTGCTGCTGCTGCGCGCTGCAGCCGCGAGACCCCCAGGGGCGCAAACCTGTGGAAGACAGAACCAACAGCAGCAGCAAGAGCCATCTGCTCGAAGATGCAGCCCCAACCCATGGAACTCCAGTAGCTGCTGCTGCTGGAAAGGTCCAGAAAGAAAGTGCTGAAGCGCAGCAGCTCGGAAAGCAAAGTTGCTGCTGAAAAGCCCATTTTGTTGTAGGGCTGCTGCTGGAAGTTGTGGGGCCCCAGCAGCAGCATGTCTGCTGCGTACCACTGCTGCTGCTGCGGGGCCTCGAGGCGTGCTGCAGCAGCGCCGCCGAGCAGCCGCTGCAGCAGCAGCCACACGCCGGGCTGCTTCAGCAGCCGCAGCATGCGGCTGCCCTGCAGCAGCTGCTGCGGCAGCGCCGCCTCCAGCTGCTGCAGCAGCAGCAGCGCAGCAGCCTGCGCCTCGCTGGACCACCGCTGCTGCAGCTCCCTGCTGCACTGCAGCAGCAGGCCCCCCGGCCTGCAGCTGGGGGCCCCTGCTGCTGCCAGCAACTTGAACGCCTCCTGCTGCAGCCCCAGCAGCAAAGAACAACCCTCTTCCGAGGGCCCCGAGGGCCCCTCCACCAAAACTGCTGCTTCCATTCCTTTTTTTATTTTCTCCAAAGCTTCTCGCAAGACATTTTGGCCCAGGGGGGCCCCCAGCCAGGCGAGTTTGCTGAGGGGCCCCGGGGCCTGCAGCGCTGCTGCTGCTGCTTCCTCGCGGTGGGGGTCGCTGGCCGCTGCAGCGGGCGCAGCAGCAGCAGCAGCAGCAGCAGCAGCAGCAGCAGCAGGACTCGGGTTCACTGCTGCCAACGGAGCTGCTTCTCCAAACTCCAAGTACCGAGAAGCTGTTGAAAGAAATCCCAAACCCAAAATGCTTTGGGGATTCAACTGAGGCAAGTACTCCAGCACGGGGCCGTTGGGGTGTACGTACACCTGGTGGCCGTAGCCCAGTGCAGCACAAAGCCCCACAGCAGCTCTTAAGTAGCTGCTGAGGGTGGCTTCGTCGCGCCGCCAGTTCCGCAGCCCCAGCTTGCAAGTTGCTGCTGCTGCTGCTGCTGCTGCTGCTGCTGCTGCTGCTGCCGGGCCCCGCCGCCCTGCTGCTGCGGGAAACACGCCCCCCACCAGCTCGAGCCCGAACGAGGCCACAGTTTCCCCGCTGCCAGCAGGCGGCTGCCCGCTGCACATCAGCACAGACATCCCCGCGCTGCTGCTGCTGCTGCTGCTGCTGCTGCTGCTGCTGCTGCTGCTGCTGCTGCTGGTCAGCAAGCGGCAGGCAAAGTGCAGCTCGTGGATGCCGCCCAAGACGAAGCCTGGGATGCCCCGGACGACGAACTCGGGGTAGGGCGACGGGCTGTGCGGATGCCCGCGCTGCTGCTGCTGCTGCTGCTGCAGCTGCTGCTGCTGCTGCTGCTGCCTCGCTTGCTTCAGCACCTGCCCAAAGATCTTCCAGATCTTCCGGTATGTTTCTAAAGGAAATTGAGAAGTGGAGATGCTGTTTTCGGAGGCCTCAAAGAGAAGCTTCAGACGCGGAAACTCCAGTGATACGTGATCTCGAGCTGCTGCTGCTTCTGCTGCTGCTGCTGCTGCTGCTGCTGCTGCTGCTGTTGCGGGCGCCCTTGCTGCCGCTACGGAGGTCTCCGCGGCTGCGGCCACCGCGGTTGCTGGCCCGAGCCAGGGCTGCTGCAGCAGCTGCTGCTGCAGCAGCAGCAACGCCAGCAGCAAGGCCGTCGCGACCCGCAAACACAAAGCTGAGAAGAATTTCATTATTTTAGCAGGTTGCTGCTGCTTCTGCTGCTGCAGTCGCTGCTGCTGCTGTCGATGCTGCTGCGGCTGTTGGTGCTGCAGCTGCCGCCACTGCGGCCGTTACTCCTCTGGCTCGCGTCTTTGTCTGCTGCAGCTGATGCTGCTGCTGCTGTTGTTGCTGCTGCAGCTGTCTGGGCTGTTGCTGCTGCCTGGGCAGCTCGTGCTGCTGTTGCCGCTGGCGCGGCTGTGGCCAGTGCTGCTGCAGCTGTTGCTGCTGCAGTCGCTTCTGCTGCTGCTGCTGCGGGCTTTTTTGCTGCCTTCCTGGAACAAAAAAATGAAAAGAGTAAAAGGGAACTTGCTGTTGCTGCTGCTGCAGCGGGAAGGCGAGAGTGTGGTTGAGGCCTTCGGCGGCAGTGGTCCCTCTAGGCGTCAGGCCCAGGAGACAGCAGCAGCAGCAGCAGCAGCAACAGCAGCAGCCGCAGCACCGCCTGCAGCAACAAATTACTTGTCTTTGGGGAAAACATTCAAAACATATACTTATTTCAGCAAGAATCAGCTCTGAGCAGCAAGACAAAGCGCAGCAGCAGCAGCAGCCGCAGCAGCAGCAGTCAGCAACGGTCAGCCGCCGGTGCTTCACTGTATGCTGCTGCTGCTGCTGAGGCACGTGGGGCTGCAGCAGCAGCAGCAGCAGCAGCAGCAGCTGCTGCTGCTGCTGCTGTACCTGCATGCAGCGCCGCCTTTAAAAAAAGAAACCCAAAAAGCCGAAACGGCAAAAAGGGTCTTTTTTTGCTGCTGGGGGCGTCGCTAGAGGCCAAAGACCCTCCCTGCGCTGCCAGGCGAGGCAGCAGCAGCAGCAGCAGCAGCAGCAGCAGACAACGCCAGGCTCGAGGAGGCACTGAGTGCACGAGCAGCAGCAAGAGATAAGCTAAAAGTGTGTCTACTTAACATTAATTGGAGTGTACATACACCTGCGAAGCGCCGCAGCACCAACAAGGGCCCCTCTGCTGCCTGCGCTGCTGCAGCTGCAGCACAGGCAGCAGCAGCAGCAACTCCGCTGCACCACAGAGGCCCCAGATCTGCGTAATCCAGCGTGACTGCAGCAGCAGCTGCTGCTGCAGCGGCTGCTGCTGCTGCGGCCCCTCCCCACCGACCACAAAGCCGCGGCAACAGCAGCGGCAGCACCGAGAGCATCGGCCGCAACAGCTGCTGCCACAGCAGCAAAGACCCCCCCAGCAGCAGCAGCAGCAGCAGCAGCAGCAGCTGCAGCAGCAGCAGCAGCAAGATGTCGACCCCACTAGTAATTGACCTGGGCTGCCACTCCCTGAAGGCCGGAATTGCTGGAGAGGCGCTGCCAAGAATGGTGACTCGTTCAGTAGTGGGTGTTGCTGCTGTTGGGGAGAGCGGCTCAGCAGCAGGCTGCAGCGCTGCTGCTGCTGCTGCTGCTGCTGCGGGCAGCAGCAGCGCGGCCCCAGCAGCAGCAGCAGCAAAGCCCGTGCTGCTGCAGCAGTTCCTCAACCCCCTCGAAAAGGCAGACCACGTCGAAGTCCTTCCCGTCCTCGACTACAGGGCCTCCAGAGTGGACCAGCCCGGCACTTACGTGCTGCACAGACAAGTCCGCTGCTGCTGCTGCTGCTGCTGCTGCTGCTGCTGCTGCTGCTGCTGCTGCCGCTGCTGCTGCTGCTGCTGCTGAGAGGGGGCGTGGCGAGGGTGCTGCGGTTGGCGTTGGCGCTTTACTGCTGCTGCTGCCGTTGCGGCAGGGCCTGATGGAGCCGCTGCTGCCGCTGCTGCTGCTGCTGCTGCTGCTGCTGCTGCTGCTGCTGCTGCTGCTGCAGGGCCTGGAGCGGCTGGTGGAGGAGGTCACTGGCCCCAGGTGTCTGGGCGTGGCCACTTACGAAAGAGGGCTGCTGCTGGCCGAGCCAAACATCTGCAACAAACAAATCCGAGAAGCCTTTGCAGAACTGGCCTTCGAGTTCCTCCAGGCACGCTGCTGCTGCTGCTGCTGCTGCTGCTGCTGCTGCTGTTGGTGCTGCTGCTGCTGCTGCTGGTGTTGGTGTTGGTGCTGCTGCTACTGGCGCAGTTTTGCTGCTGGTGGCGGTGTTGCTGCTGCTGGTGTTGCTGCTGCTACTGCTGGCGCTGCTGCTGCTGGTGGCGCTGCTGCTGCTGGTGGTGGCGCTGCTGCTGCTGCTTGTGTTGCTTCTGGAGGTGGTGTTGCTGCTGCTGCTGGCGGTTGGAGAGGACTTGATGTTGTTGAGGTTGCTGCTGCTGCTGGTTGTGCGGTGGGGCCACTGCTGCTGCTGCTGCTGCTGAGTCCGCGGCGGATGCTCCCCTGCCACATCTGCTGCTGCTGCTGCTGCTGCTGCTGCTGCTGCAGGTGCCCGAGCTGCTGCTGGTGCGGAAGGCAGTGCTGGCTGCCTTTGGCTGCGCGCGGACTTCTGCCATTGTGTGCGATGTGGGCCACAGCAACTGCAGCGTTGCTGCTGTTCAAGAAGGCTTTTTGCTGCAGCGACTGCAGCAGGAGATTCCGCTGGGTTGCCGGCAGCTGCTGGCGGTCACGCGGCACCTGCTGCAGCAGCAGCAGGTGCCCATCACCCCGGGCTTCGCGGTGATTCCCCAGCAGCAGCAGCAGCAGCAGCAGCCGCCCGGGGAGGCTCCTGCTGCTGCAGCAGCCCCGCAGCAGCAGCAGCAGCAGCAGCAGAGCCGGGTCGTCGTTCCCTGCCCGCACGTGACGAAGAGCTTCCGCGAGTTCGGCGAGCAGCACGTCCTGGAGGTGCTGCTGCAGCTGCTGGGCAAGTGCAGCAGCAGCAGCAGCAGCAGCGGCGGCGAAGAAGCAAAGGCCTCCGAAGCGCCCGAAGCAGCAGCAGCAGCAGCAGCAGCAGCAGCAGCAGCAGAGGAGCCTTACGTGCTGCCAGACGGCACTGTAATTCCCCCCACAGTTTGCTCAAGCATAGAAAAGACAGTTCCGAACATTTTGTTTTCTGCTGCGCTGCGGCAGCAGCACCGGCTGCTGCTGCAGCCGGACTGCGGGTCTGCTGCTGCTGCTGCTGCGGCGGGCATCGTCACGGCGGCCCAGCAGCAGCAGCAGCAGCAGCAGCAGCAGGAAGCAGCAGCAGCACCTGCACAGACGAAGAGCTTCCGCGAGTTCGGCGAGCAGCACGTCCTGGAGGTGCTGCTGCAGCTGCTGGGCAAGTGCAGCAGCAGCAGCAGCAGCAGCGGCGGCGAAGAAGCAAAGGCCTCCGAAGCGCCCGAAGCAGCAGCAGCAGCAGCAGCAGCAGCAGCAGCAGCAGAGGAGCCTTACGTGCTGCCAGACGGCACTGTAATTCCCCCCACAGTTTGCTCAAGCATAGAAAAGACAGTTCCGAACATTTTGTTTTCTGCTGCGCTGCGGCAGCAGCACCGGCTGCTGCTGCAGCCGGACTGCGGGTCTGCTGCTGCTGCTGCTGCGGCGGGCATCGTCACGGCGGCCCAGCAGCAGCAGCAGCAGCAGCAGCAGCAGGAAGCAGCAGCAGCACCTGCAGGAGTCCTCGAGTGCATCCGCAAGTGCGCAGAAAGCTGCCAGCGAACAGCAAAAAGAGATGTCTTGGGGGCTTTAGTTCTTGCGGGCGGCGGCTCCCAGTTCCCAGGATTTGTGCAGACTCTCAAGGCAGAGGTGAGCAGCAGCAGCAGCAGCAGCAGCAGCAGCAGCAGCAGCAGCAGCAGCAGCGGGGGGAGGGGAGGGGAGCGGGTAGTGGAGGAGGAGGGGTACGGCAGATGCTCGAGGCAGAGAGCAGCAGCAGCAGCAGCAGTAGTGGTAGGGATAGGGCGGATAGTCGAGGCAGATATAAGCAGCAGCAGCAGCAGCAGCAGCAGCAGCAGCAGCAGCAGCAGCGGGGTGAGGGGAGGGGAGCGGGTAGTGGTAGGAGGAGGAGGGGTACGGCAGGTGCTCGAGGCAGAGAGCAGCAGCAGCAGCAGCAGCAGCAGCAGTAGTGGTAGGAATAGGACGGATACTCGAGGCAGATATAAGCAGCAGCAGCAGCAGCAGCAGCGGTAGTAGTGGTGGGAGCACAGCTACTTGGGGCAGAGATGAGCAACGGGAGCAGCAGCAGGAGCAGCAGCAGGCTCTGCAGCAGGAGCAGCAAGCGCAGAAGTAGCAGCAGCAGCAGCAGCAGCAGCAGCAGCAGGAGCAGCAGCAGGAGGGGTTTGCGCGTGTGGTTTTCTGCGCAGCTGCCGCGTTTGTGCGCGGGGGTGGGGGGCGCGCGCGCGCACGGGAGCAGCAGCAGCAGCAGCAGCAGCAGCAGCAGCAGCAGCTTGCGGCTGGTCTGCAGCAGAGGAGCTGTCGAGCGCCACATGGCTAGCTGGATTGGGGGCTCCATCGTGGGGTGTCTAGGCACCTTTTCGCAGCTAGCTGTAACTCTGCAGGAGTACAGCGAGTTCGGGGCTCGCGGCTGCGTGGACCGCAAGTGCCCCTAAACCCTAAACCCTAAATTAGGGTTTAGGGTTTGGGGTTTAGCGCTGGCGCGCTGGCGGCGCTGCACGCCTCCGGCGCAAACCCCAGCCCCACCTTCCGCGCCCTGCAGCAACTTTAGCTGGGGAGACCCAAACCCTAGGGTAAACCCTAAACCCTAGGGTAAACCCTAAACCCTAGGGTAAACCCTAAACCCTAGGGGGAAAACCCAAACCCTAGGGTAAACCCTAAACCCTAGGGCAAACCCTAATCCCTCGAGTGCAATCCCCAGACCTTTTAGTTTAAATTTTGAACCTGAAGTTCAGTGGGTAAACCCGAAACCCTAAACCACAAACCCTAAACCCTTCTCGAGTCAAACCCCTAAACCCTAGAGGGTTTCCCCCATAGCCTAAACCCTAGGCGTAGTCCTCTGGAGCTTAAAGCGTAAACCCTCAACAGGACCTAAACCCTCGAGGGTGGCCCCTAAACCCTAAACCCTCGAGGGTGGCTCCTAAACCCTAAACCCTCGAGGGTGGCCCCTAAACCCTAAACCCTCGAGGGTGGCCCCTAAACCCTCGAGGGTGGCCCCCAAACCCTAAACCCTCGAGGGTGGCCCCTAAACCCTAAACCCTCGAGGGTGGCCCCTAAACCCTCAAAGGTGGCCCCCAAACCCTAAACCCTCGAGGGTTTAGGGTTTGGGCTTGCTGCTTCTGCGGCTTGCCTCCGTAGAGGCTGATTTGCTTCTGCTGCTGCTGCGGCTATGTAACAATCGGCAGCAAAGCCTACAGGCATGGACAGCAGCAGCAGCAGCAGCAGCAGCAGCAGCAGCAGAAGCGATCCCACTGCAGCAGCAGAGGCCGTTCGAGACGCAGCAGAGACCTCAAAAGGGACAGAAAGCGCTAGCCAAGCGCAGCAGCAGCAGCCAAGCGCAGCAGCAGCAGCCAAGCGCAGCAGCAGCAGCCAAGCGCAGCAGCAGCAGCAGCAGCAGCAGCAGCAGCAGCAGCAGACCTAGAGCCAGCACCAAAGCAGCGCAGCTCACAGCAAGGAAACAAAAGACAAAAAGATAAAAAAGAAAAAGAAAATGAAAAAAGAAGAAAGCCAAAAAGACAAAAAGAAATGAACAGCAGCAAAAGTCTCAGAAGCAAAAAGACAAAAAGATAAATAAATAATAAAAGTCTTCTCTAGGAAAAAGCGAGGCAGGCGGAGCCAGAAGGCCCAAAAGGGCTGCAGCCTACAGCAGCAGCAGCAGCAGCTGCTGCTGCTGCAGCAGTTGCAGCAGCAGCGGTGCCAGCGGCAGCAGCAGCAGCAGCAGCTGCTGCTGCTGCTGCAGCTGCTCCTGCTGCTGCTGCCTCAGTTGTGCTGACATTGATTGCACTGCGGGCTCTGCTGCTGCTGCTGCTGCTTTCGTTGCTGCTGCTGCTGCTGCTGCAGCTGCTTCTGGATGCTGCGAAGTCATCGCGGGTACCAAACGCTGAAGCTGACCGTCCACGCCAGCTGCAGCAGCAACAGCAGCAGCAGCAGCAGCAACAACATATCAAGCAGCAAGGAGCCCACAAAAGCCTCCAGCAGCAGCAGCAGCAACAGCAGCACTAGCCACATAAAAAGCAGCAGGGGCTCAAGACAGGGCCGCCACTGCAGCAACAAACGCAGCAGCAACTACAGCAGCAGCAGCAAAGACCACCGCAGCAGCATCAGCAACCGCAGCACCCACAGCAGCAGCCACCACAGCAGCATCATCACCAGCAACAGCAGCAGCATGTGCAGCAGCAGCAGCATGTGCAGCAGCAGCATCAGCACCCGCAGCATCACCAGCATCAGCAGCAGCATTTGCATCAGCAGCAGCAGCATTTGCAGCAGCAGCAGCAGCATTTGCAGCATCAGCAGCAGCATTCGCAGCATCAGCAGGAGCATTTGCAGCAGCAGCAGCAGCATTTGCAGCATCAGCAGCAGCATTTGCAGCAGCAGCATTTGCAGCAGCAGCAGCAGCATTTGCAGCAGCAGCAGCAGCATTTGCAGCAGCAGCATTTGCAGCATCAGCATCAGCAGCAGCATTTGCAGCAGCAGCATTTGCAGCAGCAGCAGCAGCATTTGCAGCAGCAGCAGCATTTGCAGCAGCAGCAGCAGCAGCATTTGCAGCAGCAGCATTTGCAGCAGCAGCAGCAGCAGCAGCAGCAGCGGCGACGGACGACGAAGATGCCGAGTGCGGGGGCGAGGGCCTCGGTGGCGACGGCGGGGAGGTCCAGCAGCAAAGGCTTGGGGCTGGCCTTTTTGACCCAAGCGAAGGAAATGGAAAATTGGCAAAGAAGAAACAAAAAGAAGAAATGAATTCCACTTAATTGATTAAAGCCCAACGAGAAGCCAACTGTGAGGCCCGTCAGCTGCTTCAGCCAAAAAAGCACGTTCTTGCAGTCCATCTGGACCCCGCAGCAGCAGCAGCAGCGCAGCAGCAGCAGCAGCAGCAGCAGCGGCGCAGCAGCAGCAGAAGAGGCAGCAGCAGAAGAGGCAGCAGCGCAAGCAGCGGCGGAAGAAGCAGCAGCAGCAGACACACGCACAGGGCACACGCATGGGGAGGCGGCTTTCCGCGGCGGATGCTGCTGCAGCAGCAGCTGCTGCTGCTGCTGCTGCTGCTAACAATACTCGTGCTGCAGCAGCAGGAACGGAAGCTGACAAACAGACGCTAAGCTGTGGTTGCAGCAGCATGTCGTCAGGGAGAATCGCAGCAGCAGCAGAAGAAACGAACGACCTGCAGCAGCAACAACAGCAAGCAGCAGCAACAGCAACAGCAGCAACAGCAGCAGCAGCAGCAGCAGCAGGGCTTGGCTTGCCTTGTCCCACTTGTGCTGCTGCACATTCAGAGCGCGGATCAGCAGCGGGGGCTGCTGACGCTGCTGCCGCTTCTCCGGTGGAGTGGGCCCAGATCCCTTCTTCATCTTTGCTGCTGCTGCTGCTGCTGCTGCTGCTGCTGCTGCTGCTGCTGCTGTCCTCCTTGTAGGGACTTATGCTTCAGCCTCTCTGCTTCTACTGAAGAGCGCAGCCTCTCGTTCACACGGAAAGCTGCTGCTGCTGCTGTTACTGCTGCTGCTGCTGCTGTTGCTGCTGCTGCCTTCGGCGCCCCTCTTGCTGCTGCTGCGCGCGAAGCCTTCGGAACGCCTCCGCTGCTGCTGGTGCCTCTAAAGCATATATTATTGCTGCTGCTGCTGTTGCTTCTAACGCTGCAGGTTCTGCTGCTGGCGTTCCAGCTCTTGCAGTTGCTGCAGCTGCTCGTTTGCTGCGCTGCAGGGGGCATGCAGAGCAGAGGCGGTGTCCGGCTGCTGCTGCTGATGACAATGCTCCTTTAAGTGTTTTCTTTTTCATTAATATTGCGTTTAGTTCCAATAGAGACAAATAAACTGGCTTGCTGCTGCCCCGCTGCTGCTGGCAGGGGCGCAGACGCTGCTGCAATCAGCCCGTCGGCAGCAGTCCCATGGCAGCAGCAGCTGCTGCTGCGCGAGCAGCAGCAGCAGCAGCAACAGCAGCATCGATTCGGTCGATGAAGGCTTTCTGAAACTTACTTCAGTTGCTGCCCCTGGAAGGCGCAACAGCAGAAAGAGCTGCTAGTCCAACAACTGCAGCAGCGGCAGCAGCAGCAGCGGCAGCAGCAGCAGCAGCAGCAACGAAGTCTTGAGGGGTCTGACCACCAGACACAAAGAGGCACATCGCAGCTCCAGCAGAGCACGGGCTGCTGCTGCCGTGTCTCTGCGTGCACGCCGGTTGCGCCTCTTACTCCCAGCAGCAGCAGCAGCAGCAGCAGCAACAGCAGCAGCAGCCACACACGAAGCCTGCAGCAGCAGCAGCCGCAGCGAGTTGCGTGGCGTGCTGCTGCAGCCGTTATTACCTGTGAGGCCCCTTAGGCTCCCGTAGAATCCCAATGTACTGAAGGCAACTGCAGCAATGACAGCTGCTGCTGCAGCAAGTGCAGCAAGTGCAGCAACTGCAGCAGCAGCAGCAGAAGTAGCAGCTGCTGCCCCAATGTGGTGCTCCAGAGCCCCTTCGAAGCCATGAAGCCTGAGGCTGCCCTAGACTGCGTTGCTGCTGCTGCTGCAGCAGGGCAGCAGCAGCAGCTGCAGTACGTGCAACGAGCTGCTGCTCTGCTGCACCAGCAGGACTGCTTGCTGCTGCTCAGCAGAGGCCTCGACGCCGACGGGGTGCTGCTGCAGCTCCTGTCGCTGCTGCAGCAGAGAGACAAAAGCAAAGGTGGCAGCAGCAGCAACGGCAGCAGCAGCAGCAGCAGCAGCAGTGGCAGCTCCGAGCAGCAGCAGGAGCAGCAGGAGCAGCAGCAAAACGGCGGCGGGGGCATCTTCAGCTCTGTGTTCTCCGACGAACAAGAGGAATGTGAGCAGCAGCAGCAGCAGCAGCAACAGCAGCAGCAGCAGCAGCTGCGGCGGCCCTTATACAGCGCAGCCTGGCCGCGGCTGGTGCTGGTGCTGGGGCTTGCTGCAGCAGAGCATGCAGCAGTGCATGCGCTGCAGCAGCGGCAGCACAGTGAGCAGCGCCGTTTGCTGCAGGCAGCAGCAGCTGCTGCTGAGGTGCGCTTGCGCAGCAGCAGCACTGCAGCAGCAGCAGAAGCCGCAGCAGCAGAGCATGCAGCGGCGCTGGCAGCCCTGGCTGAGCTGGAGCGGCAGCAGCGCGCAGAGGAGCTGCGCCTCGCCTGCAGCAGCAGCAGCAGCAGCAGCAGCAACGCAGCAGCAGCAGCAGCCACCACCTGGCAGCAGCGGCAGCAAATGTACATCGGCGGCGGCTGCTTCTGCTGCCCTGCTGCTGTTGCTGCTTCCGACCTTCTCACTGGCCGTTTGCCTCCAGAAGTTGTTGACTGCATTGTCTTCGTGCGCGCCGAACGCATTCGTCGTCGTCGTGCAGCAGCAGCAGCAGCAGCAGCAGCAGCAGCAGCAGCAGCAGCAGCAGCAGCTGCTGCTGCAGCAGCAGCTGCAGCAGCAGCAAAGCAGAGGCTAGCGGGGTTGGCGCGGCTGCGCAGCAGCAGGTAGCGCAGCAGCAGCACATACGGCACCGGCAGGCGGCTGCCGTTGGCGTTGCTGCTGCTGCTGCTGCTGCTGCTGCTGGCAGGTACACAGGGACACAGATGCTGCAGCTGGTGCTGCAGTTGTTGCGTATGAGCGTTGCTGTTTGCTGCTGCTGCTGCTGCTGCTGCTGCTGCGTCTTGCTGCTGCAGCATCAGCGGAGGGTTTCATGAGGCCTTCGTCTGTCGGGTGTACAGACAGCGCAACAGAGTGGGAGGTCTGAAGGCGATAAGTGATAGGCCGCACCATTTTGCTGCCAGCAGCAGCAGCAGCAGCTGCAGCAGCAGCAGCTGCAACCTCACGCAGACTCTCAAGCTGCTGCAGCTAAAGAAGGTCCAGCGCATGAGCCGCATGCACGAAGATGTAACGGAAAGCTTAGAGGTACAGCAGCAGAAGTAGCAGCAGCAACAGAGCGTGCAGCAGCAGCAGCAGCAGCAGCAGCTGCTGCTGCTGCTGCTGCTGGCTTCGCAAGTCTCCAGCTGATACACGGACGAGACCGCCGCAAACGTCGCATCAACTGCAGCAGCAGCAGCAGCAGCAGCAGCAGCAGCAGCAGCAAAGTGCATGCAATGTGTCTTGCTGCTGCGCTGCAGGGAGCCTCGCAGCCGCAAACTTGCGAAATTTGCCTGCCGCCGTCTTCGCTGCAGCTGGAGATTCAGCAGGCTTTGCTGCTGCTGCTGCAGCGGGGGCTGCAGCAGCTGAAGAAGTGCCGCCCCGGGCTGCTGCAGGACTGGGAGGTTTCTTGTCTTTTCAGGGGTCCAGCGCCTCCCCCGCTGCCTGCTGAAGACCAGCAGCAGCAGCAGCAGCAGCAGCAGCAGCAGCAGCAGCAGCAGCAGCAGCTGCAGCACAGGGCCCCGGTGGGGGGCTCTTTGAGAAGAGCCCTCAACTCCGTGTGGCATCAGCTGGACCCAAAGACAAAGGCGCTGGTCGCAGTAAGCCGCTGCGCTGGCAGCTGCTGCTGCTGCTGCTGCTGCTGCTGCTGCTGCTGTTGTGGCTGCCGCCTAAGCGCTTTACGGGCGCCGCAGCGTTTGCTGGCGTCAGCCGCGACTCTACGCGGCTGCTGCTGTCGCTGCTGCTGCTGCTGCTGCTACCGCTGTGGCCTGCAGTTCTACTAGGGACCCCACGGCAGGGGTGGCCTTCTTACCTACAGCGCTGCCGCTGCTGCTGCTGCTGCTGCTGCTGCTGCTGCAGGACTTGGGCGAGCTGCGGCGGCTGGTGTTTCTGCTGTGGCGGCTGAATTGTGTTTCTTTTCTTTCTTACTTGGAGTCTCTCCTCAGCAGCAAAACTATTGACGAGGCCTGGGGCCACACCACGGAGCTGCAGGTTATCTTAAGGAGAGCTAGGCAGAGGTCCTTTGCTGCTGCTGCTGCTGCTGCTGCTTGTGTTGCTGCTGCTGCTGCTGCTGTTTTGTGCTGCTGCGGCTGCTGCTGTTTTGTGCTGCTGCTGCTGCTGCTGTTTTGTGCTGCTGCTGCCTATCTTGCTGCGAGCTGTTGCCGCTGCTGTCTCGATTGTGAGCGGCACAGACAGGCGCACTGGTGTGCATTCTTGCGTCAGTGCTGCTGCTGCTGCTGCTGCTGCTGCTGCTGCAACACTAGCAGCAGCGAGACCATGAGCAGCGGCAAATTGCTGCGGCTGCAGCTGCTGCAATGCGGTGCCTGTCTTCACAGCCATCTTTACTTACCTGCCATTTTCTCGCTAAGCTGAGTCAGTTGCTTTAGCTGCTGCTGCTGCTGCTGCTGCTGCTGCTCTTGCAGGGTTTACACGACAAAGCGGGTCCCTGTAGGAGGTTCTGCTGCTGGTGGAGCAGCAACAGCAGGAGCTGCTGCTGCTGCTGCTGCCAGCTTCTCATATGGGGAAAACGGCAGCGCAGCGAAGCAGCAGCGGACAGATACTGCAGCAACGCCGGGACTCGGAGCAGCAGCAGCAGCAGCAGCAGCAGCAGCAGGACAGCAGCAGTATGAAAGGAGAGCTGTACTCCACTTAGAGCCTCCTGCTGCTCTCGAGTGGCTGCAGCAATTTGTGTGGAATTGCCAAGTTGACGACGACATATACCAGGCGCTGCTGCGGGAGCAGCGGCGCGCAGCACCTGCTGCTGCTGCTGCTGCTGCTGCTGCTGCTGCTTCTGTGGCTGACGGGAACCAGCAGCAGCAGCAGCAAGCAAATGACCGGCCTGACGGGGGCAGCTCAGAAGCCGAGATGCCGGGCTGTATCTACATCCGCAGCAGCGAGAGCAGCAGCAGCAGCAAGAGCAGCAACAGCGACAGCGCAGGCAGCTCTGACAGCAGCGACAGCAGCAGCAGCAGCAGCACATTGAGAAACGCCACATGCGCCGAAGAGCAGCAACCTGATGAGGGCGCGCCCCCGGCGGCGGCTGCTGCCGGGCCAGCAGCAGCAGCAGCAGCAGCAGCAGCAGCAGCAGCAGCAGCAGCAGGGGCGCGCAAAGCGCAGCGGCTTCGCCGCCCCGTTTACCGCATTTTAATTATAGGCGGAGACAACAGCATTTGCTGCAGCGCGCGCTTGACTTTGCTGCTGGGGTCTCGGCAGCTGCTGCTGCGGTGTTTCAGCAGCTACGTGCGCGGCCTTGCTGCTGGCGGGGCGTCTGCTGCTGCTGCTGGTTCGTACGGGGCTGCTGCAGCAGCAGCAGCAGCAGCGGCAGCAGCAGCAGAGTCCGCAGACGCCCGCAGCAGCAGCCTCGGGTTCACCAGCAGCAGAAGAGCAGAGCAGCAGCTCCTGCAGCAGGCGCTTCGAGTCGAGGAAATGATGGGGGGCCATCCCCACGGGTTTGCTGCTGCTGCTGCTGCTGCTGCTGCTGCTTCTGCTGCTGCTGATCCCGAGGGGCCCACCGACCGCGAGCTGTGGAGGGCGCTGCGCTGGAGAACGCGGGGGCTGCGGTCAGTATTTCCGTTGCTGCTGCTGCTGTTGTTGCTGCTGTTGCTGCTGCTGTTGCTTTTTGTGCTGTTGCTGCTGTTGCTTCTGCTGCTGTTGCTGCTACTGCTGCACGCCTGGGCTGCGTGTGAACTGTCGAGCTTTACCGTTTGAGCTGTTTGAGATACGCCTCTGACCCTTCAGCCCCAGCTCTGCTGCTGCTGCTGCTGCTGCTGCTGCTGCTGCTGCTGCTGCAGGGTGCGCCCGCTACCGCGGGTTGTGAGTGTCTCAGAGGGCACTTCTGCAGTGTCTTTGGTGCTGCAGCAGCACCAGCCGCATGCAGTTGTGCTGCTGCCGCCGCTGCTGCCGTGTGTGCGGCTGCTGGAAAACTACTGTGCCTTTGTTTACCGGCAGCAGCAAATCAGGAGAGCCCTCGCTGCCTTTGCTGCTGCACCTGCAGCTGCGGGCAGCGAGAAAGCAGCAGCAGCAGCAGCAGCAGCAGCAGCAGCAGCGGCGGCCACTGCAGACCCATGCGCAACAGAGTTGGTACCAGCAACGGCAGCAGCGGGGGCTGAAGCAGCAGCAACTGCAGCAGCAAAGAAGACCTGCGCGAGGCTGCTGAAGTGGCTGCAGCAGCAGCGGCTTGTGGGGTCGCAGCTTCGGGTGTATCTGGTTGCTGCTGCGGAGAGTTTGCTGCTGCAGCAGTACGTACACTCCGTGCAGGAAGAAGCAGCAGCTTGGAGGCACATTGAGTTCTCAGCGCAGCACCTGCTGCTGGTAACAGATGATTTGCTGCTGCTGGCTCCGCAGCGGCTGCTGCGCGAGGAGCTGCTGCAGCAGCTGCAGCCGTGGGGCCCGGAGCGGCTGCGGGCTGCGCTGCACGTTGCAGCGCAGCAGCAGAGCAGCAGCAGCAGCAGCAGCGGCGGAAAGACAGCAGCAGAAGTGCAGGCAGCAAAAGCCTCGCTGCTGCTGCAGCTGCGTGCTGTGGGCATAGAGCCGTCGCAGGCTTTGAACAGCTGGCGCGGCGGCGGCGTTGCTGCTGCTGCTGCTGCAGCTGCTGCTGCTGCTGCTGCTGCAGGGCAGCAGCTGCAGCCAACAGTTATTGTAGATGCTAGGGAAATGCGCTGCTCACTTCCCTACGAGCTCTTTCGCAGCCAGGTGTACGTACACCCCATCACCATCACAGTAGGCGACTACGTGCTGACAAGGTGCGTCCCTGCTGCTGCTGCTGCTGCTGCTGCTGCTGCTGCTGCTGCTGTGCCTGCTGTTGCTTGTGCTCCCGCTATTTCTGCTGCTGCTGCAGTTGCTGCTGAGGCTGCGGCTGCTGCTGCCGCTGTCATGCTGCTGCTGCAGTGGCTGCCGAAAGAGACGGCAAATACACATTTTGGACTCCTGCTGCTGCTGCTGCTGCTGCTGCTGCTGCTGGAGTTTACAGGGACATCTGCGTAGAGCGAAAGGCCATTTCAGATTTGATCCAGTCACTTAATTCGAGCCGACTTTATTACCAGGTACGCCGGCTGCTGCGGCAGCTGGCCGTGGTGCTGCAGCAGCAGCTGCTGCTGCTGCAGCACCACGGCCAGCAGAGAACACCAGCAGCTGCTGCTGCTGCTGCTCTCTGCATCGGCTCCTGCATTACGTTACTGCTGCGTCTTCGTCCAGTGCCAGCCTTGCTGCTGCTTGCTGCCGTAATGCCTGGCTGCTGCTGCTGCTGCTGCTGCTGCTGCTGCAGGCACGGCTACTGGTGCGGCACTACCAGTCTCCCTGTTTGCTTCTTGATTTCGGGGGAGCGCCAGTAAACCTTTCTGCTGCTGCTGCTGCTGCTGCTCCCAGCAGCAACAGCATCAGCAGCAGACATGGCAGAGACGTGCTGCACCCCATTTGGAATAAGTAGGTCACTGCTGCAGCGACTGCTGCTGCGGCTGCTGCTGCTGCTTCTGCTGCTACTGTTGCTGCTTGTCTTTAGGCGCCTTTTGTAGCAGGTGCTGTTTGGATTCAGCGCGCCCTAGACTATTGCTGATGCTGTTTGCTGCTGCTGCAGGTTGCTGCTGCTGCTGCTGCACTTCCCGTCTCTGCGGCTTCTGTGGGCCCCCCATACAGCATTTGCTGCAAGCCTTTTTGTAGCAATGAAAGTACGTTTGCTGCAGCAGCAGCAACAGTTGCTGCAGCAGATGCTGCTTGCAAAAAGAGTCGGCGTTGACGCGTGCGGCCGCTTTTGCTGCTGCTGCTGCTGCTGCTGCTGCTGCTGCTGCTGCTGCTGCTGACCTGCTGCTGCTGTCGCTGCAGGCGTTTGCAGGTCGGAAGGGAACAGCCGTCCCTCCAAAGGATTGCCGAAATCGACAAACTTGTCTTGGCGGGAGAAGGGCCCTCTTCAGAGGCGCCGAAGCAGCAGCAGCAGCAGCAGAAGCAGCAGCAGCAGCAGCAGCAGCAGCAGCAGCAGCAAACGTCTAATCCTCCCACGCCCTTGGCAATCGAAGATGCTCCTGCTGCTGATGCTGGGGGGCAAGCAAGCAGCAGCAGCGGCCAGCAAGTGAACAGCGCCGACGAGAGAGGACTGAGCCTAAAAGGGCCTGCAGCAGCAGCAGCAGCAGCAGCAGCAGCAGCAGTGCCTGCAGCAGCAGCAGCAGCAGTGCCTGCTGCAGGATCTACACCTGCTGCTGCTGCTTCTGGGGGCCGTGTGCTGCCAGCAACAGCAGCAACAAACACGGTTGCTGTCGACCTTCTGAGGCGTCTGCCCGGCATAACTCCGCTTAACATCAACCTTGTTGTTTCAAGAGTAAGGGCTGCTGCTGCTGCTGCTGCTGCTGCTGCTGCTGCTGCTGCTGCTGCTGTGGCTGATGCTTTTGCCGTTGTCGCTGCTGCTGCTTTACTTACTGCTGCCGGCACTGCAGACGCGCGTCCGTTGTTAGCTTCAGGATTGGCGTTGCTTACCACATGCAGCTGGCAGCAGCTATGGCTGCTGCTGCTGCTGCTGCAGCAGCAGCAGCAGCAGCAGCAAGAAGTCTGTTTACCCGGGTTTCTGCAGGTGCGGTGTCTGAGGGACTTAGCGGCGATGAGCGACACGGAGCTGCAGAAGCTCCTTGGGCGGTGAGGTTGCTGCTGCAGCTCTTTGGCGTGCTGTGCTGCTGCTAGTGCTGCTGCTGCTGCGGCTTCATTTGCTGCTGCTGCTACTGCTGCTGCTGCTGCTGCTGCTGCAGGGAGGAGGGCCGTCATCTGCACGCATTTTTAAACGCCACGATATCTGTGGAGTCTCTTGACTCTGTTTGAAAGCTGCCGCCGAACCAATTGGGGCTGCAGAAGCTGCTGCTGCTGCTGCTGCTGCTGCTGCTGCTGCTGCTGCTGCTGCTGCTGATCCGGCGGTGCGTACGCGGGTTCCTTCGCTGCTGCAAGCCGCTGCAGCTATAGTAGCTAGCCCTGTGGCGCTGCAGCACTGCAGCCGGGTCTTAACTGCAGCAGCAAATAACTCTTTTTAAGTCTTAATTGTAATTCTTCAAAGGCATTTTTCAAACAAAGACAGCGAATGGGGCCCCCCGGGCCCTTTTGTAATAGCCTTTGAGGGGATTTGAAGAGCCCCTGGGGCCCCCGGGGCCTCGGGGGCCCCCTGAGTACCCTGGGGGCCCCGGGGGCCCCCTGAGTACCCTGGGGGCCCTGGGGCCCCTGGGGCCCCCTGAACTCCTGGGGGCCCGTGGGGGCCCCCGGCCCCCTGGGGGCCCCTGGTACCCTGGGGGCCCCCGAAGTTCTTTTAAATTATATTTCTTATCTTTTTGTACTCTCATTAAATCTTTTTCTTTTCTTAATTTAGCTGCTGGGGTTGGGGGTTTTGATTGCGTCAAGTCTAAACCCTAAACCCTAAACCCTAACCCCAGAAGTTCAATTATGCAGCACCACCTGATTACGTGCTGCTGCGCGCTGCTGCTGCTGTTGCTGTTGCTTCTTCTGTTGCTACTGCTGTCGCTGCTGCTGCTGCTGCTGCTGCTGCTGCAGAGAGCCGCACTTCCGGCGCAGCAAAAAGCACTAAGGCAGCAGAAATAAATTAGACTGAAAAGTGCATTTCTGCTGCTCTGCAGACTTAGACTGCAGCAGCAAATGCGGTGCAGCAGCTGCAGCAGCAAGTGAAAGTTGTTCTTGATGGGCTGCGAGCTGCTGCTGCTTCTGCTGCTGCTGCTGCTGCTGCTGCTGCAGCAAAAAGAAAAGCGGGAAAGCTCGGTCTCACTAAATGCTCTTCGCGACTGCATAGCTGCTGCAGCCGCCAGCAACTGCAGCAGCAGCAACAGCAACAGCAGCAACAGCAGCAGCAGCAAGGGTGCCAGGAAAGAAACCCATGCAAGTGTTGCGAGCCTCCCCAGCCAGTACCTGCACTTCGGCGGGCCTTGCGCTACTGCTGCTGCTGCTGCTGCTGCTGCTGCTGCGAAGCAGCTTTCAGTCTTTAGGGCGGCCTCGTTGCGGCGAAGCTCCGCTGCAGCAAGGCGTCAGCCGTGCTTCCTCCTGCAGCAGCAGCAACCGCAGCAGCAACGGCAGCAGCAGCAGCATCAGCAACAGTCCACGAGTGCAGCAGCACCAGAAAAGCACCGCAAAAGCTGCACAGCAGCAGCAACAACAGCACTGCAACAGCAGCAGCACGGCAGGAACAGCAGCAGCACAACAGCAGCAGCACAACAGCAGCAGCACAGCAGCAGCAACACAGCAGCAGCAGCAGCAGGAGCAGCAGCAGCACAGCAGCAGCAACAGCACCCCAGCAACACCGCAGCAGCAGCAAGAACAGCGCGCCGTCCACCTCAGCAGCACCCCCGCAGCAGCAGCAGCAGCAAGAACAGCGCGCCGTCCACCTCAGCAGCACCCCCGCAGCAGCAGCAGCAGCAGCAGCAAGAACAGCGCGCCGTCCACCTCAGCAGCACCGCAGCAGCAGCAGCAGCAGCAGCAGCAGCAGCAGCAGCGGCGTGCCTGCGGGGGTCCGCGTTGAGGAGCGTGGCAGCAACTGCGTGGAAGAGCAGCGCAGCAAGAGCAGCAGCAAGCCAGAGGTGGAAAAAAGTTAAGTTTTTTTGGCCAACACATTTGGAAGTCCAGGGGCAGTGGTGGTCGAGGCCTTCGACGCAGACTCCGCACTCGCTGCAGTGGCTCGTGCTGCTGCTGCTGCTGCTCCACACGCCGCACTCCCTGCACAGCTGCTGCTGCTGCTGCTGCTGCTGCTGCTGCTGCTCCCGCTGCTGCTGCTGCTGCTGCTGCTGCTGCTGCTGCCCACGCTGTACTCGCTCTCCGTCACCCAACTCTCCCCGCTGCTGCAGTCCGCAGACACGCCCGGCAACGCAAAGTGCTGCTGCTGCTGCTGCTGCTGCTTGGGAAGACTCGGCGCCCGCTGGAGACTCTGGGCTTTCGGGAGGCGCAGAAAAGCCCACCAACTCCCTCGCCAGCTCTCCAGGCCGCAGCAGCAGCTGCTGCTGCTCCTCGTGCTGCTGCTGCTGCTGCTGCTGCTGCTGCTGCGGTTGCTCACTGCTGCTGGGTGGGTCTGCGGCTCGACTCTGCTCGCGGCTGCCGTGCTCCTGCTTCGCAGGAGGCTCAGCAGCAGCAGCAGCAGCAGCAGCAGCTGCTGCTGCTGCAGCTGCTGCTGCGTCTGTGGGTGAGTCTGCTGCTGCTGCGTCTGTGTCCGCCGTCTGCTCGCGGCTGCCGTGCTCCTGCTTCGCAGGAGGCTCAGCAGCAGCAGCAGCGAGGGGCAGCGGCTGGCCGCCGGCGCGCAGCAGCAGCAGCGGCTGCGTGAGAGCAGCGGGCAATCCCGGGTCTGTCAAAACTGTCAAAAAGAAAAAAATAAAACAACTCAAAATCAAAAAGACTCCCACCAGCTCCACGGCCAAGTGGCCCCGCATGTGCGGCCCAAACACCAGCCCAAACAGGCACACCAGGCCCTGCAGCAGCGCAGCAGCAGCAGCAGCAGCAGCGCAGCAGCAGCAGCAGCAGCAGCAGCAGCAGCAGCGCAGCAGCAGCAGCAGTGGAGGACAAGGGAGCTGGGACCCCGAGCAAAGCGCCGCCCCTCCCCCCTACACACTGCGGTGCCCCGCTGCTGCTGCCGC
>NW_013655077.1:48857-59024 GCF_000499385.1 Eimeria necatrix
CTGCTGCTGCTGCTGCTGCTGCTGCTGCTGCTGCTGCTGCTGCTGCTGCTGCTGCTGCTGGTGACCCGCGGTGTGGCCGAGGCTAGGCGCTGTGCCTCAAGGGCGCCTCCATGGGAGACGAGGGCAGCCGCCTCGGGTTAGCGGCGCATGGCCAGCAGCAGCAGCTGCTGCTGCAGCTGCTGCTGCTGCGGCTGCTGCTGCTGCAGTGCAGCAGCGACCAGCAAACAGGAAGCCTCTGGCGCAGCAGGGATTAATTGCACAAATTAAGAATAAAACGCACAAGTACAAACTCAGGGAAAAGATAAAACCCCTACTTGATCGACGCCGACACCGCGAGCCCCAGCTTGCGCTCTAGCGTCTAGGGTTTAGGGTTTAGGGTTTAGGGTTTAGGGTTTAGGGTTTAGCGCTTTCTGGGGGGCATTGACTTAATACGGCAGTTCCACAAGAGTTGCCGTCAAAGACAAACACAGGGTTACACCGTAACAGCTGCACAGGGCAGCAGCCCCGACGGTCTCGGGCCACCAGCCTAGGGTTTAGGGTTTAGGGTTTAGGGTTTAGGGTTTAGTGTTTAGGATTTAGGGTTTGTCTTTTCCCCCTAAGAAGTGAGTTCCTCTGCTGCTTTCTGCTTTTCAGCTCAGCCGGCTGTCCGTTGTGTCCGGCGTTAGAGTTTAGGGTTTAGGGTTTAGGGTTTAGGGTTTGGTGTCCCACAGCTTCCGGGCAGCGCAGCGCCTCGCAGCCTCAAAATAGAAAAAAGTGAAAACAAAAGCTGCATTAAAATGGCAATTTTTACATTTTTAACAAATAAAAGAATAAAAATAATAAATTAAAAGACTAATTTCCCCAAATGGATGCAGGCCTCCCTCCCACCCCGACCCCAGCTAAACAGCTGCTGCACTCTTTGCAACAAACTGCAGCAGCAGCAGCACTGGGGCCTTTCAGGCAGCAAAGGGTCAGCAGCAGCAGCAGCAGCTTCAGTGGGGCCCCCAGAGCAGCAGGTGAAGGCCTTGGGGGCCCCGGGGCCTCCCTGCAGCATCGCTCAGCCCTTGCTGCTGCAGCAGCAGCCACAGCAGCAGCAGCAGCAAACACCAGCCAAGCTTCTGCTTTCGCCCCAGGGGCTTCCCCAGAGCCTTCGCGAAGAGGCTTGTCGGCTTAGCTGCCTTGGCGTGCCCGCAACAGCTGCTGCTGTGCTGCTGCTGCTGCTGTGCTGCTGCTGCTGCTGCTGCTGTGCTGCTGCTGCTGCTGTGCTGCTGCTGCTGCTGTGCTGCTGCTGCTGCTGTGCTGCTGCTGCTGCTGTGCTGCTGCTGCAAATAATGACAATGCTATGCCTAATTAAGAAACAGCAAAAATGTACAAACAGCTTTTTGCTGCTGCTCAAGCTGTGGCTTCCTCGCTGCTGCAAGTGTTCTGTGGCTGTCTCTGCTGCAGTGCTTCGGGATGTTCGCTTGCTGCTTCAGCAGCAGCAGCAGCAGCAGCAGAGCAGCAGCAGCAGCAGCAGCAGTTAGAGCGACTCTGTGTGCCTTGCTAGGACTCCAGCCTAGCAGCAAAGAGCTGGGGCTTCCAGCAGGTGTTGCCTAAGACTGTTCTTGCTGCTGCTCCTCGTTGCTGCTGCTGCTGCTGCTGAGCCCTGCGCTGCTGCTGCTGCCAGCTACGCGAAACAGCTGCTGCTGCTGCTCGAGCCCCGGGCTAGCCGGGGAGCCCACGGCGGCGCTGCAGCAGCAGCAGCTCTGTGCTGCTGCTGCTGCTGCAGCAATTGAGTCCCCTTGTCCTCAAGGGGCCTCCAGGCTACTTTGGGGGTCCCCCAGCTAGCTATCCTGCTGCAGCAATCAGCTAGCTAGCTAGCTGCTGCTGCAGCAATCAGCTAGCTAGCTAGTTGCTGCTGCAGTCACCAGCTAGCTAGCTAGGCCTCCGCGTGCTCAGAGCCCCCAAGCTGCTGCCGCTGCAGCAGCACGCCACAAGGGCTTTTGCATGCAAAGGCAGTGCAGCAGCTGCGCTGCAGCAGCAGCAGCGCTGCAGCAGCAGCAGCGCTGCAGCAACGCTGCAGCAGCAGCGCTGGGGGCGTCTGTGGGGCTTTGCTGCGGGCTCGCTGCCCAGGGGAGTGCACCAGTAGATCCATTCAAACCCTAAACCCTAAACCCTAAACCCTAAACCCTAAACCCTAGACTCTATAGCCGCTACTGTAGCAGCTCTTGCTGCGCTTGAACTTGCAGCAAACCGGAAGCTACTGGGCTCGGAGCCTCCTTTTGGCCCCGCTGCTGCTGCTGCTGCTGCTGCTGCCGCTGCTGCAGCTTCGGGCTGCTTGGGGTGCTGCAGCAAAGTCTGCAGGGCCTTGCAGCGCCTAAGCGCAGCAGCACGGGGGCTGCCCCTGCGGGGCTGCGCAGCTGCTGCTGCTGCGCAAAGTCGCAACAGCACAGCGCTGCTTCCTGCTGCTAGCTGTGGTGGGGTGTCTGGCTGCAGCGCTGAGGTGTACAGACACCTGCGCAGCAAGCTGCAGCAGCAAGAAGGCGCTGCTGCAGCGCAGCAAACGAGCCTTGGGGCGCTGGCTCGAGGAGCAGCGCGGCTGTTTGTTTGCTGCTGCTTCTAATAATATAAAACTTAATAAAATTTGCAATTTAGGAATTTAAAATGAGAGAAAAGGCGCTGCTGCAGGCCTGGCCTGGCCTGGCCTGCGGGCTTGCTCCGCTGAGCCCTGGCACCCACGGCGCCGGCTGCGGGCTTCCTGCGTTGCTGCCAGGGACTTCTGTTCTGTTCTTTGCAAAATTAAAAGAATTTAATTAATTTAATTTAACAATTATCTCATTGCATGCAGCCCTTGTTCGCTGAGGCAGCAGCGCAGCAGCGCTGACTGGTCTCGAGAGGATCGCTGGTGGGGCCCCCCGGCCCCGTCGGTTCCGAGGGCTCTGGGCCGCAAGTGGTGTTTCTGTTGAGTTTGTTTTGCAAATTTAATTCTAAAAGGCCCCTCATCCGCTCCAGTTAGCAGCAGCAGCAGCAGCAGCAGCAGCAGCAGCAGCAGCAGCAGCAGCAGCCCGTGGGTGGAGCGGGAGCCGGCGAGGGCCAGTCCCAGGCGCTTCTCTCGGATTTCTTTGCTGCTTCTCCGGCCTGCAGCAGCAATTCCAAAAGAGCATTTGAGTCTGCATTTGCTGCTGCTTTTCCGCAGCCGCAGCAGCAGCAAGATGCGTGCGCAGCGGCTGCTGTGGCCCATCCTTGCGGCTCTCCTGGGGGCCCCTCTGGGGGCCCCCACGGGGCCCCCCGGGGGCCCCCCCGCGGGGCCCCTGGGGGCCCTTGCGGTCGCCGTGGGGGCCCCCCATGGGTCCTGGGGCCCCCCGTCGGGTCCAGAGCCGGGGCAGCAGTCGGTGGCCCCCGTGGGGGCCCCTGTGGAGGCCCCCGTGGGGGCCCCCGTGGGGGCCCCCGTGGGGCTGGGGGCCCCCCCGGGGGGCCCCCCGGGGGGCCCCCAGGGGGCCCCCGGGCGCCGGGGGGGCCCCCGGGAAGAGGAAGAAGCGGCGATTGCTGCAGCACTGGGCCCCTTTTACCTGAGCCCGTCGGAGCAGCAGCAGCGAGGGGCGCAGCAGCGGCGCAGGGCCCTGCTGCTGCACCTGGGTCTTGCTGCTGCTGCTCTGGGGGCCCTCGAACTTGTGCTGCGGGTCTATTTGCTGCCGCTGGCCCACGCGCAGCGCCGCGAGAGCCGCAGGCGCAGCCCCGGCAAGCAGCAGCAGGGGCCCCCCGAGCTGCTGCCGCTGCTGCTGACTTCGCCTCCAGTCTTGGGTTTTGCTGCTGCTGCTCTCGTGCTGCTGCTCTGCAGCACTGCTGCTTTCTACAAAACTCTTTACCAAATCCTCGCCGCCAAAATCGGCTGAGGGGCCCCCCAGTCCACCCGGGGGGCCCCCCGTGCCCTTCAACGCCCAGGCTCCGGGGGCCCCTTGGGGGCCCCTTGGGGGCCCCTTGGGGGCCCCTTGGGGGCCCTTTGGGGGCCCCCGGGGGCCTTTTTGGGGGCCCCCAGGGGCTCCCGGGGGCCCCCAAAGGGGCCCCTTTGGGGCCATTTCAGCCTCCGGGGGGCCCCAGAGGTCTTTGGAGAACACCTGGGGGCCCCCAGAGGCCCTTTGAGGCCCTTAGGAAGATTTAAAGGGCCCCAGAGGCCTTTTGGGGGCCCCAGAGACCTCTAAATGACTTCTAGGGGCCCTTAGGGGCCCCCCGGGCTCTCCCGAGGCCCCTGGGGGCCCCTGGGGGCCCCTGGGGGCCCCTGGGGGCCCCTGGGGGCCCCTGGGGGCCGTGCAAGCCTTGGGGGCCCCCCGAAGCTTCTGGAGGGTCTTTGGGGCCCCTGGGGGCCCCTGGGGCCCAGGGCCGCTGGCTGCTGGGGGGCCCCCCTTTGGAGCCTTCAGGGGCCCCCAGGGACTTTGGCATTTCTCTTTAGATGTGCCTGTGATGTGGGTTGGCTGCTGCAGCAGCTGCTGCTGCTGCAGCTTAAGGTGTCTTTTGTTGATGTGTGGGGGCCCCCCAAGATCCTCGGAGGAGCTTTTAGGGGGCCCTAAGGCTTCTTCTTCTGGGGCCCCCTATGGGGGCCCCTTAGGGGGCCCCTAGGGGGCCCCTTAGAGGGCCCCTTAGGGGGCCCCTAGGGGGGCCCTTAGGGGGCCCCTAGGGGGCCCCTAGGGGCCCCTGCAGTGGCTACAGGGGCATCTGGGGTCCTGGGGGTTTGCATAAGAAGAAGGGTTTTATGAGGGTTTAGGGTTTGTTTGGAACTGGAGATGGAGGCCCCGCGTTCGATTCCTGGTAAAGCTGCTGCTGCAGCAGCAGCAAAGCAGCAGCACAGCAGCAGCTGCAGCAGCAAGGCCGCAAAGCGATAGCAAAGCAGCAGCGCAGCAGCAGCTGCAGCAGCAAGGCCACAAAGCGATAGCAAAGCAGCCGCAGAGCAGCAGCTGCAGCAGCAAAGCGATAGAAAGGCAGCAGCTGCAGCATCAAAGCAGCAGCTGCAGCAGCACAGCAGCAGCAGCAGCTGCTGCTGCTGCAGCAGCAGAACTGTGACGAAGGAGGCCCCAAGGATGAGTCGGGCCAGTAATATGCACTTATATTTAGGCTAGAAAATTAGCTGCTGCTGCTGCTGCTGCTTGGGGCCTTTTTTGTTTGCTGGTGCTGCAGCTGTTGGCGCTGGTGAAGCAGCAGCAGCAGCAGCAGCAGCAGCAGCAGCGGCAGCCGCACCTGCAGCAGCTGCAGCAGCAGCTGCTGCAGCAGCGGCGCCCGCTGCACCGCCTCATGCCTTGTCTTTAGGCAATTTGTATTCTTAGGCTGCAGCACTAAGACACAAGAAAGGGTTTGAAGCAGCAAAATAGGGTTTGGGGGCCCCTTTAGGGGCCCCTATTTGCAGCAGCTAAGGCACGAGGGGCCCCGGGGGCCCCCCTGCTTAGGTTTTGTTGCTGCCCACGCTTGGGGCCCCCATGGGGGCCCCCAGGGGCCCCTCCTCCAGGGGGCCCCCTGTCTCAAGGGGGCCCCTACCTCAGGGGGGCCCCTATTCCAGGGGGGCCCCTGCCCCAGGGGGGCCCCTGCCTTAGGGGGGCCCCTCGCTTAATGGGGCCCCTTCCTTAAGGGGGCCCCCTCCCAAGGGGCCCCCAGCTGAGTGTTTGGCTTTTCTTGCTGGGCCCTTTCCCGGGGGCCCCTGGGGGCCCCCTGGGGGCCCCCTGGGGGCCCCTGGGGGCCCCTGAGTGGCTCTAGTTGCGCATTTTTGTGCTGCCCTTTTATATTTAAATTGTGCAACTTATGCATTTTTGCAAATTGTAAATAGAAGTTTAAAAAGGCCTGGAGGCGCTGAATATAAATTAATTTGTATTGTCTAGATGGGAATAGAGATAAACTTCTTTATAAGTATATTTATATATATCTATATATATATATATATATATATATATATATATATATATATATATATTGAGGATATATGTAAATATGTATGCGTATATATGCATATATATGCATATTGTGTATATAGAAATATATATATATATATATAGATGAATGTACATATTGTATATATATAAATATTATGTATATATATATATATATATAAGGATATATAGGCATATAGGTATAGACTTATACGAACATCTGCACATAAACTTTACTTATATGAATCCACTTGGACTTATTATTTATATTTATATTTGCCCAGCTCCTCCCAATTCCTTTGGGGCCCCAGCGTGGGGGCCCCCAGGGGCCCCGCGGGCGCATGCAGAGTCCCCTTGGGGATGGGGGCCCTTAGACCCCCTGTGGGGCCCCTGCGGGGGCCCTGGGGCCCCTGTGGGGCCCCTGCAGGGGCCCTTTGTCCCCCTGTAGGGCCCCTGTGGGGCCCTAGGGGGCCCCTGTGGGGACGCTGCAGAGACCATGGGGGCCCCTGCGGGGGCCCCTGCGGGGGCCCCTGCGGGGGCCCCCGGGCCCCCCGTCGGGGCCCCTGTGGGGCCCTTGCGGGGGCCCCTGTGGGGCCCCGCAGGGGCCTCCTGTGGGAGCCCCTGTGGGGGGGCCCCATGGCCACGTAGACCCTGGGAAATCTCCAAAGGACTCAAGGGCGCTGCAATTGGCTCTTTTTGGGTCCTTTTTTAGGACCCCAAGGGCCCCAATTGGCCGGCCATTGAAGGCCAAGCAACTCTTAAAAATAAGACCGCGGGGGGCCCCCGGGGCCCTTCAGGGGGCCCCTGGGGGCCCCCCTAGAGGGGGCCCCCTTCGCGCTAAGAGGCCCTTAGGGGGCCCCAAGGGGCCCCTGGGGGCCCCCAGGTGCTGGGGGGCAGGTAAGTATCCTGGTCTTACTATCTGTTGTGGTAAATATTATTATTACTTTTATTATTATTATTATTATTATTATTATTATTATTATTACTATTATTATTACTATTATTATTATTATCATTATTGTTATTATTAGTTTTATTTCTTTTCGTTATAACGGCTGTCAGGAAATGCCAGCCTGCAGCCACTGCGTCATTTCGCTATGGGAGAAGACACAGGCAGCAGTAGTACCCAAACGAATGCCACGCAGCAGCAGCAGCAGCAGCAGCAGCAGCTGCTGCTGCTGCTGCTGCTGCATAGCACTAGTAATTGTTCGTTTGCGCCTTGATGCTGCATGAGTCTCTCCAGTGGTCCTGTTAGCCTTTTTGCATGCACTTATATTTGCATGCATATATATATGTATATTTGCATGCATATATATGTACATTTGTACACCCCTGAGCCAAAGGGGCCCCCAGGGGCCCCCTGGGGGCCCCCAGGGGGCCCCCAGGGGGCCCCCTGTAGAGCCGCAGCAACCAGTACCCTCTTAGCTTATTCTATAAAGCGCATGCAGCAAGTGGCTGAGGGCCCCCTGGGGCCCCCGGGGGCCCCTGTTGCTGCGGAGGGGAGGGCTGTGGCTGGCTTTCTAGCAGAAGGGCTCTTCTTGGATTTAATAATTGCTTTTAATTAATTAATTGCTTCTAATTGGTATTATTTATTTATTAATTTGGTTTCAATTAGAAGAACTTCTGTACCTTTTACACTTGTACTGCCAGCGGCTGTAGAAGCCGCCTTGGCGGCTCGCTGTGGGGCCCCAGGGGCCGCTTGAGTTCTTATTTGCTGCTGCTTTGAGTTATGATGACTTTTGCCTTAAGTGCTTGGGGAGTTTTAGCTGCTGCTGCTGCAGGCGTCTGGGGTGTTGTTCGTACGGTAGCGTTAACTGCAGCGGAGGTGCTGCAGCGCCGAGTGCACTGGATGAATTCAGTTGATTTGGTTAATTTGTTAAATTAATTTGTTGAATTTATGAATTTAATTTAATTTGATTTCTTTTTACTGAAGTATAAAGCGAAGATAGCGGGGAATTGGCGGGCCGTTCGCCGGCAGCGCGAGGTGTCTGCTGGTGGCGGCTGCGCCTGCAGCTCAGGAGCAGTTTGCAGTAACTTTTTGCAGTTTTTCATTTTTAAAAATAAATTTGAATAAATAAATTCATTTTTAATTAATTTTTTGCACTTTGCTGCAGCGAAGAAGCGGCTGGCGGCCGGGCGGGCGCCGCGAGGCTCCCCGCCGCCGTCACGCAGCAACCCCACCGCAGCCGCTGCGCAGCCCCCCCACTTCTGTGGCTTCTTTGTGCAAATTAAAAGGCTTTTTGGGTTATTTTTTGTTCTTTTTTCATTAAAAAGTTCTTTTTTGCGTTTATACGCCTCTTAGAACCCTCGCGGGGGCCCCTGGCTCGAGGATCCGCGCAGCCTCGCTGGCTCCGGCTCCGCCTTCTTACCTTTTCAATACTGCAGCGAGGCTGCAGCAGCAGCAGCAGCAGCAGCAGCAGCACCGCATTTCCCAAGGCCCCGCGTCTTCACTAGCTGGCCCTGGCGCCCCCTGCTGCTGCTGCTGCTGCCTTGCTGCACCCACAGCCCAATTGGCTGCTGCTTCGCGCAGGCTGCAGCCGCAGCTCAGTTTCTTGCAGGCCCAGCGGCAGCAGCAGCGCAGCGCCGCAGAGCAGCAGCAGCAGCAGCAGCGCCGTGGACAGCGAGCAGCAGCAGCAGCAGCAGCAGCAGCCAACCCCGCAGCGTCTCCAGAGCCAAGCGCCCCCCCGCAGCGCCTCCGCCCCCACGAGCCCCCGCCGCAGCAGCCGCAGCCCCACCAGCAGCAGCAGCAGCAGCAGCAGCAGCAGCAGCAGCAGCAGCAAGAAGCTGCCCAGCCGTGGGGCAGACTATGTGCTGGACAGCGTCTTCTTAGGGCCCATTCAGATAGGGGCCCTCGCTTTTGAATTTGCTGTCAATCCCCCAGACTTCACGCAGGTGCTGCTGCTGCTGCTGCTGCTGCTGCTGCTGCTTGTTGGCTTCTGCTGCTGCTGCTTCTGCTGGTTTGCTGCTGCTGCTGCTGCGCCGTGTCGAAGCGAGCAGACCCCCGCCTCTTGCGCAAAAGGATTAGAAGCAAAACGATATATCATTTATTTATTTATTTATTTATTTATTTATTTATTTATTTATTTATTTATTTATTATTTATTTATTTATTTATTTGCAGATGGACAGAGGCAGCGTGGAGGGCATGCAGGCGGTGCTGGTGTGCGGCGGCATGCAGGCGGTGCTGGTCTGCGGGCTGTACGAGGGCCGGGAGTTCATTCGCATTGGCTATTATTTGAACAATGCTTACAGGTCTTTTTGATTTATTTCATTTTAATTTCTTTTTATTTTCATTTTATTTTGTTTTTAATTCATTTTTAATTCAAATTAAATCCTTTTTGTTCTTTTATTTCCTCCTCGGCCGCTCGCTCCTTCCTCACCCCCCGCTGCGCATTGGGGTGTACGTACACCTCAGTTTTGCTTCCCTGCACTTGCCTGGCAATTCGTTTAATCTTTTCATTCCATTTTGTATTCTGTTGTTTATTTTATTTATTTTATTTTGTTTATTTTATTTTCTTTACTTCCAACTGCGTCTTCTTTTGCACGGCTAAATACATATATATACATACATACATACATACATATATATATATGTATATATATGTATATATATGTATATATATATGTATGTATATATATATATGTGTATATATATATATGTATATATATATATGTATATATATACATATATATACACACATATATATATACATTTATATATATTATATATGTATACAGATATATATACACATATATATATATATATATACACACATATATATATATATGTATGTATATATATAATGTATATACATTATATATATATATATATGTGTGTATACCAACTTGACAACATATAGTTATAGTTTGACATATGTAAGTATAATCGATATACAGTTGTGCATATATTTATATACATTTACACATATATTTATATTTGTATTTGTACATGCTATACAATATATATATATATATATTTATATATATATATATATTTATATTTATATTTATATTTATATTTATATTTATATTTATATTTATATTTATATTTATGTTTATATTTATATTTATATTTATACTTAAATATGTATATATTTATATAATATTATAGCCATCAATTTGTGCCCCTGTGGGCATAAATTGCTTATTAATATATTTCCCCTTAGCCACTTTTGTTTATATATAAATGGCCTTACAGCGGCCTGTAAGCTTCTCCTGCGAGGCTATATTTACATATATATATTTATACATTGATAGGCCTTTATATTTGTTTATTTATTTATATATTATATATTTTTAT
>NW_013655078.1:0-3243 GCF_000499385.1 Eimeria necatrix
TGAGCGCCGGCGCCAGGGCAAGCCTCCCTCCCTTAGGGACTAGGAGGCGAGCTCCCAGGAGGCTGCGAAACAGACAGACAGATTTGAGAAACTCATGATTTTGTATTCTTAATCGCAATAGCTGTAGAGACTAGGAAATGGACTAGCGTAGGGTGCAGTTTATAGACCCTGCCCAAGGGACTGAAAGCACGTAGTCGCAGCTGCGGGCGCAGTGCACAACACATGCGGACAGCCAGAGAATGGAACAGCAAACTTTCCCTACTGAGGATGAGGCTTTGTTTCTTTTATTTACGTTTCGTTTCATTAAGTGAGTAGAGGCAGGTATGTATTTTCGTAATCAGTTATAGAACTTTATGTGAGAGCCAAACTGTAATGCACAGCACCTACTGCTGCCACTGCGCTGCTACCTGCTCCCTCGAGTAGGGGCCTGCTATAACCGTCTACCTACGGCGCATTTCCTTGAAACAGTAGCCCAACTACCACGAAATACATTTATTCACGGTTTTTCAAAATCCGTTCTCTCTAAAATCCACCCCACTCGGGGTTCTCGCCTCCAAGGCCCTGTGGGGAGGAGGCCTGCATCGGTGCCGGTGCTATCGCCAGCCCCAATATCCGGGTATTTTAAGGCACGTCTAGTGTATACACGCTAATTCGCCGACAAATTGGCTTACTTCGATCCTAGTAAGAGGGTCCTGTCTTCGTACCGTGTTATGACCGCTTGTAGGTCACCGGCAACCTATCTTCTATATTTAACCAGCAAGCCCTATTGTACTGCCTGTGCACTACACAAATTGCGGTCTGCTCGCCCACCAAAGTAATTGCGCGAGTTTTGTGTGGTCGCGCAACGCGCTGGTAGCCGGTGCATAGCATTCCACGCATCACAGAATTCAGTGTGTGAGGACAATCGTGCAACGCAGACGATGGCTGTAGTGCGCAGGCACTACGGGACTTCAAAGGAAAATCGATTTCAGAACTTGAGAAGATGACTGCTATTACTGGTATTTGCTTCGTAAGAGATGCGTCGAAGGTAGAAGATTTTTCATAGGGCGCCCTATTCTTGGGCCAGGTAGGAGCGTAGTCGCAGCTGAAGGCGCTGTGGAGTACAATGACTCTGGTTCTCTAGTACACCGCGATCTCTGCAGCGACTATGATGCTACGTGGCCCACGACTTGGGCACTCTATAAAATTCTCTCTACCATCGACGCATCACTCATGAAACAAACACCAAATTATTAAAAAGGCAGTTCTGTTCAGAGTTTTCAAAACCAAATTTCATAAAAGTCGCTCCTCATGGTTCTTGCTTTTTTGCACGATAGGAAGGTGACCCGCACCGGTGCCAGCGTTGTCGCCAGCCCTCGTCTAAGAGTATTCGTAGACATTTCTAGTTTATACACGCTATTTTCCTTATAAATTTAATCTGTACTTTACTAATAAGACGTTTCCGCGCTCAAAAAGCGTCTTCACCTCAACATCGTGTAGGTCACCAGCTAGCTATCATCTGAAGGTCACCAGCAAGCCCTATTGTTGTGATTGCGCACCACAACTTCCTTCCTTGCCGGACTGAACCGGCCTACACCGAACACATGATTTCTGCTTTTTCAGTCTCTGCTCCGTTCTGAAGCTAATGTCATAAGCGCATGCGGTGCGCAGCGCTCCCTTCCCCATCGTCATGAAAGGCTGCCCGCACTGCGGGGAGCAGAAGCTGACGGATCCAAACCGCTACGCTTCGGAAGAAGCAAGATGGTTTCGAGCCTGATGACGTCTTCGCTGGCCGCAGTGCCAAGCGCGAAACAAAGCCCCACATCGTGTTAGGTGGTGAGCGGGCTCCCACATGGCTTGATCTTCGGGAGTACCGCGCTACTTGACGAGGTACTGGGCGTCGGCTCCTGAGCCGTGCTTGTCCATAACATAATCGACATCATACTCCTCTGTTGGACTGAATGCCGCATCGCATATAGGGGGCCAGGCGGTATCGGCTTTCTGGCGAACCAAGTCTGGAGGGCGGCGGCGACGGGGAACTAACTTCGAAGCATGGAAAGCGTTGTGGCACGCATAAGTACGAGGCAAAGCGAGGTGGTAAGCGACGGTCCGTATACTTTCAATGACTTCAAACTGTCCTCGGTAACGGGGTTCGAGCTTAGGGCAGCTAGTCGAAGCTCGTAGGTGCTCGCTACTCAGCCAAACCTTGTCGCCCACTGCGAACTCCACGGCTCAGCGCTTTGTATCTGCGTAGTATTTCTGTTGCCTTTTTGCTTTTAGGATGTGGCTCTGTGCTCTGTCGCAGAGCTGCCGGAAAAGCTTAGTCATCGGAGGAGTGAACGTAGGGGCTAACGTGCCTAGGATATCAAGAGTTGTAGCAGTCACCGGGTTCTTGCTGATCATGACCTCGAAGGGAGAGAGCTCGGTGGATAAATGCTTTGTCGTCTTATGGGCAAGTTCTAACGCCGGAAGCAAGCGCTCCCACTCGCGTTCATCAGATGTAGGTACAAAGCGTCTTCTCCAGTGCGCGGTTAACCCTTTCAGTTTGAGCGTCGCTCTGGAGAAGGGAGGATGAGGACACGGCGCGTTTCATGTTAAAACGGCTACAGAGCTGTTGCCAGAGATCCCAGGGGAAACGGGAGTCTCGGTCCGATATGAGCCCCTCTGGAAAGCCGTGATAGCGGATAAGGCGGTCTGCGAGAAGCTCCACGGTGCATACTGCTGTGAAGAACTTCTTCGCAGGAACGAAATGGGCCATCTTGCTGAGGGAGTCGACCATCACAAGAATCGAGCCGTGCCTTGCCGTTAAAAGGAGAAGATCTGTGACAACGTTAAGGCTCACGTGCTCCCACCGGCAAGAAGGGATGAGTAGCTGTTGAAGAAGGCCTACAGGTTTCTAGTTAAGGGACTTGGACTCTTGACAGGGAGTACATGATACAACATACACAGTAGTGTAGGCGCGCATTCCTGGCCAGTAGTAGTGCTTGCTCAGAGCCGTGAAGGTCTTTTACTGGCCTCGATGGCGTGCTGTGACATGGTCATGGTGTGAGTGCAGAACGTGTGTAAGGAACTCAGGGAATTGTGGGACACAGATTCTCCATAGTTCAGCAAATGTGCAGGTAAGGCGGCACATACCGGAAGGTGAACTGGCGATTACGGAACTTTAACTAAACAGCGTCTCCTGGTTGTTTTGCAGCGGCTTCGTAGGGAGCGCGGAAAACGGGACACTCTGAGTAAGCTTGCGGCCATGAGTGCACATCAGGA
>NW_013655078.1:3343-5806 GCF_000499385.1 Eimeria necatrix
GACGTAGCGCCTTCGTTGTAGGTGTAGAATGTTCGGCCTCTGGATTGTGTTCCGGCGGCGCAAGTGAAGGTGGCAATGGCAAAGTGCGTTGTAATGCTGACGAGTTGAGTTCCGTGTCGAGAGCGAGGAGCCGCGCGCGCTTGTTCTATTGCGAACATCGGTGGTGTCGGTGGTGTGTCGTGCGAGCAGGCGTTTGGGAGACCGGGAAGGTGAGACAAGGCATCAGCCACCTGATTGCGCGCACCTTGAACGTAAGCAATGTGAAAATCCGGAAACTTGGCCAGGAAATCTAACCACTGGGCGGTGCTTTCGCGCAGAGGCTTCGATGCTTGGAGTCGTTGGAGATAGGTGAGAGCTTGGCGATCAGTATGAGCCGTGTATAGGGCTTCGTGGTGTCAGGGACTTGTAATGCAGTGAAATCGATTAAGCGCTGTTTGAGCTGCCTCACTGCCTCCGTGTGAAGCTCTGTTAATTTGAAACGAGCGTCTGTACTCGTAAGATCAACCAGCGGACGGGCGGCGTCAGCCTAGTCAGGTCCCAAAACATGCAAAAGTAATTTATGGCGCGAGGAACTGGCACGCCTGCGTCTCGCTCTCCAGCACCTCTGGCCAATGCCGAATGGGTTCAGGAGGGTCACGTAGCGCCTTCGTTGTAGGTGTAGAATGTTCGGCCTCTGGATTGTGTTCCGGCGGCGCAAGTGAAGGTGGCAATGGCAAAGTGCGTTGTAATGCTGACGAGTTGAGTTCCGTGTCGAGAGCGAGGAGCCGCGCGCGCTTGTTCTATTGCGAACATCGGTGGTGTCGGTGGTGTGTCGTGCGAGCAGGCGTTTGGGAGACCGGGAAGGTGAGACAAGGCATCAGCCACCTGATTGCGCGCACCTTGAACGTAAGCAATGTGAAAATCCGGAAACTTGGCCAGGAAATCTAACCACTGGGCGGTGCTTTCGCGCAGAGGCTTCGATGCTTGGAGTCGTTGGAGATAGGTGAGAGCTTGGCGATCAGTATGAGCCGTGTATAGGGCTTCGTGGTGTCAGGGACTTGTAATGCAGTGAAATCGATTAAGCGCTGTTTGAGCTGCCTCACTGCCTCCGTGTGAAGCTCTGTTAATTTGAAACGAGCGTCTGTACTCGTAAGATCAACCAGCGGACGGGCGGCGTCTGCCTAGTCAGGTCCCAAAACATGCAAAAGTAATTTATGGCGCGAGGAACTGGCACGCCTGCGTCTCGCTCTCCAGCACCTCTGGCCAATGCCGAATGGCTTCGATTTCGTCTTCTGCAGGTTTGATCCTTGCAGCAGTGACTGTATAGCCCAAATATGTGATTGCTTGCCTGGCAAAATTGTATTTGCGGAATTTTGGTTAAAACTAATTTTTATGAAAAATACTGACGAGTTGTCGCGGGAGAGAAACCTGCCTAGAGACGTAGGGACTACCGATAAGTCTCTCATCTAGGTACGCAGTAACGCCATGTCCTAATAAACGTTGTAGATAGGCATTAATATTTGCTTGGAACGTAGCTGGTGCACCCTTAAGCCCAAAAGGGCATAACTTGGTATTTGAATAATGCCAGGGCGGAACGGAAAGCCGTCATCCAGCGACCCTGCGTAGCCATATGTATTTAATGGAAACCTGCTGTACTACGCCGTGCTCTATGCAGCTACTGCGATGCTACATGTTTTTCAACTAGGGCGCCCTATGAAATTGTCTCTACTTTCGACGCATTTCTCATGAAACGAAGACCAAATTATCAAAAGGGCACTCCTCTTTCCAGTTCTCAATCCCCAAATTTCTCAAAAGTTGCTCACTCATGGTTCTCGCTTTCTTGGCCCGGAAGGGCGGTGACCCGCACCGGTGCCGGCGTTATCGCCAGCCCCAATCTTAGAGTAGTCATAGACATTTCTAGTTTATGCATGTTTTGCCGACAAATTGCTTCCCTATTTGACTAGGAATAAGCTTCCGCGCATGAACAGCGTCTCAACCGCTTAACCTCTTAAATGTTACCAGCTGACTATTTTCTAAAGGTCACCAGCAAGCTCCATTGTCGTGCCTGCGCACTACAGTTCTGGCGAGCGGAAAGTGCTCATCAGGGTGTGCTACGAAGTATCAAATGCCCTGGCCGTTGTCAGTTCCCCACACACGTTATTTATGCTGTTCCAGATGTATTGGGGGAAACTAAATACATTTCTACCTTGGTGGCAGAAGCAAGATTTCATGAGCCATGCGTTCCCAATAATGGCAGAGGGACAGGTGAAAAACTGTTTCGAGTCAATTGCGGTGGCATGAGGTAATGCATTCTCGCCTGAAGAAGGTTCCAGCTACATTTCAAACAAACAGTAAAAAAATCGATGGAAAGGTCATGAAATATTTGGACGAGGTGGGAGATGCCGACATCAGGCACTCTTTGGTGGGAGATACAACCCGAGGGAGCCAGAGTTAGATGGCGAATTTAGGGCTAGTCAGAAATAG
>NW_013655079.1:0-1234 GCF_000499385.1 Eimeria necatrix
TAACTTTGGTTCTTCTTTTTGAACAGTTCATTCCCTGGCCAAGCACGAAGCAGAGACATAGACATCACGTGGATCCCTAAGTCACCTAGACCACTAAGGATCCAAATTGTAACTGAAAAATTTGTTTCGCACACAGCATAGTGTGAATCAAAGTTGCCTTACAGGACAGGGCAGTCACTGCACGCCACACACGCCATATCATGGAAACATCACAATCGCATCATATTTATATGACGTTCAATCTCAAAAGTATCCATCGATGTGCGGGATTTCCCTCAACGCTAGCTTGCTTTGACAATGATCTTTTTGGAGGCTGAAACGGGAATGATGAAGATGCAGCTTATGATGGGCAATTAATGTCGCGCAAGTGTATATGAGAATTGCCCTCCACAGCATCAGTTTACTTGAACAGCCCTGAAGCTGCATCTGTGCAGACAATGCCAATGGAGAAGCAATGTACCTGCAGGCGCAAAGCGCCTACCGTCCGCTCCTCAGACCAATATGCCAGGGAGAGGCAGAAAATGCGTCACGCAACACCTTGGTTGCAAAAACTGCGTAATCTTGCAACAGGTATTCAAGCTGCACTGACAGTACCGCACGTTCCGACATATTGGAGTGTGGCAGACACGCAGGACACCTTTTGACGGTTTGACGCTACGGCGGGGGAAAAAATTAGATTAAGTATCGTGCGTGTATGCAAAGAACTCATGGTACTCGGAGTGCGAATCATTCGGCGAAGATTTCCCTTATGATGAAAACACATTCGCACAAGCTCGGCAGAAAATCAGGGAGTTGTTCGCAAATGATGTTGCAATGTTCCGAAATTAGCTCCTCTTTAGCAGCACTCAAAGAAGCAGAGCACGCCACAGATGTGAGCTAGTCCAATATTCCGCGTCGTCACACCTGAGTCCACACAGCACGGGTAATATAACAGGCGTCCCAATGTTCAGATTGGACTCCAAACGGCGCTCCCCCGGAGGAATTACATCAAACGCAGCACTGTGAGAAAAGAACGGTCTCCGCGAAGGACGCAAATACAAGCATTTTCCTTTAGCTCTTCTTAACCTCGCACCTCCTGCACCACAGAATACTACATCATGAAAAAACACACTAAAGTGCCGAAAAGTCGACTTTGCCCTGGTCTCGTGCTCGGGGCCTCCCATCAAACGCATGAACCGCACGGCCTATGCTGACGCAGTGAACGCCTGGTTCTGGCATCTGGCATATCTCCATC
>NW_013655079.1:1334-3950 GCF_000499385.1 Eimeria necatrix
CTGTGCTGACGCAGTGAACGCCTGGTTCTGGCATCTGGCATAATAAATACTTGCTGAGCCACACGCAACTCACAGAAGCGAAGTTTCTGTCGGCACAAATCTTGGCAACGTCACGATACTCTGTTTCCCAAAACATTACACACTTCCTGTTGTAGCGCAAGTCTTGGACACTTCCAGCACGATCAAGGCAAACATTCCACAACTTCAGCTACTGCTCGAGACCACCTCTCACGCCTTTCCACCCAATATGTAACCTTTCTGGAAAAACACGTTTGTTAGTTCACCACTGCACAACCTGTATTCACATGCCCTGCGCTTGCCCCCCATACACAGCTTTCCGCTTAACGCTTTAAGTCCATGAAATGAAGTACTTTGCTTCGGCGCTGCTCAATCACGCACGTCCTGCGCCATAAAATACTACGCCACAAAGTGCGTCCGAAAATGCAGAATGGTCGACTTTGCCCTGGTCCCGCTTTGGCTCTGCTCAATCACGCACGTCCTGCACCACAAAATACTACGTCACTAAGTGCGTCCGAAAATGCAGAATGGTCGACTTTGCCCTGGTCCCCTGCTCGGCGTCTCCCATAAAACACATGAACCGCACGTCCTATGCTGACGCAGTGAACGCCTGGTTCTGGCATCTGGCATATCTCCATCCATGTACGTCCGTATCTCTAACGCGCACTGCAATAAACGCATCATGGGCTGCTACGCTTTGATTGCTCAAAACATATATATCATGTCGAAGCCATCTAGCCTACGTGAGCTATTCCGCAGTGCTATACGAAAACTGGGCCCACACTTTTGCACTCCCGCTGCGCGTCGAACGCACTGCACAAATTTCTCTTCGGTGCATGGGCACGTTAGGGCTAGAGCAATACATACTTGCTGAGCCACACGCAACTCACAAAAGCGAAGTTTCTGTCGGCACAAATATTGGCAACAGCACCAAAAGAAAGCATTCTCACATCTTTCAGGAACGGCATGCATTTCGCATTGAACCTTCCCGTCAAGGTCTCCCAGCTCGCAGACAACCACAGCGGGCTCACAAAATCCGAATCTCGTCAAGCGCTTTGAAACTGGCGTTTGGAGAAGAGCAAGCGTGAAGCTGAGGGCAGTGTCGGTTGTCTTTGAGGCCGATGGCAGTTTTCCTTCACAATCTGTGAAACATTCGCGTGGGTGACGCAAAAGCCGTGCAGTCAAGCGACGCTTTTTGAAGTTGTACCTTTTCGTGTAGATTTATTTTTCACTGTGTCTTGTAGTTTCAAACGACCTAAAGAAAAGGAGTAGCATCAGGGGAAATTCAGACCACGCCATTGTTGAGTAACTGCACGGGCTAAGCGTGCGACAGGCAGGGAACGATTCAATGTTGTGAAATTGATGCAGCCTTTGTGGCGTCTTCTGATGGCAGCAAGTTTACACGCGTGGTAATGCGGGCCAGCGTGCAAGGTCTCACAATGCACTGACGTATGTGGCATTATGCCGGCATTTATTTCGCGTGATGTATCTATAAAGCCACAGAGCTCTCCCCGTGGTTCGCCATTCCAAAAAGCTCACTTAGGCCGAAGACATAATTGCATTCGGCACCAACAAATCGAAAACTTCAGGGAGCCATGAGCTACAGTAGTATGTAATACAGCTGCTGCACTCATACTGATACCTGATCAAAAATACTGCAAAGGAATATTGAGGAAGAAACAAGGTTGGGAGTAGCAGTGCCGGGGCTAGAATGAAGAGATGTGAGTCCGTCAGTTTCCGTGGGCTAGCACTTTGAATCCTGTTCGCTGGGCGTGTGGAAATTTTTCCCTTGATTTTGCGCCTTTCCAATTAATGAGCATTACTAAATTTGCATTGACATTACCAAGCGCCTCCTTGACACTCCACAGTTTGATATTATGTTCGTGCACGTCGGCTATCTTACCATTTCCCTGCTTTAGTCTTTGCACAGTGCCACGATGTTCCAAAGGTCTGCATGAAGCAGATAATCAGACGCTTCGAAGTGCATTGATATTCCAATGCCTTGCGCCATGGTTTAAAATTGTGATACGTGGAAAAATATTTTGAAGCAAGCCCTTTGGCAGGCAGCTGACTGCGGCCTGTAAAAGTCTCTGCAAGCAAAGCATGGAAACCATTCAGATATTTGGGGGCGCTACATCGGCAACAGACGTGGCAAAACTATTCCGCAGTACGTCTTTTAAGCCTGCAGGCCAGGCTTTCCTCGCCAGTACGATACTAAAAATTCTGGCTGCTGACCCAACGCCTGAAATCGCAGTGGGCAGAGTGATCCTTGCGCAGAAAAGAAAACGACAAGGGAGGGTGCCTACTCTGAATGGGGTGTGGCGTAGGAAGCTATAGTAGCAAAAATGCTAAAAAGGCATTGAAGAGTTGATGAGCCTTCCGGAAGACTACACAGGCCCGATCGCATTCCAAGTTTCCGCAAAGCGGAAAGCACTCCACGCAGCAAGGGAAGCAACGTTGGTCTATGAAGTTAACGGCTTTCTTACCGGTATTATGCTACAGTCTTATCTACCTCGTGGTATTCTCCACTGAGTCTAGAGCACACCGGTTTGTTTGGTCTCAGTGTGCAAACGCACCTGGACAATCTTCGGCACCACT
>NW_013655079.1:4050-4491 GCF_000499385.1 Eimeria necatrix
CGGTGAAAGGCAGGCTGCAGACTGGGGACTAGACGCAGTGCTATCTCATAAAATTGACAGCAGGGAGATCATCCTTACGCGCTGAATATGAAACACCATTCTCTCTATCTAATCGTTGCCAGTGTAGCAAGCGAATTTCACCGATGCAGATGCTACATTTCAGCGAAAATCTCACGAAGAACACACGCATTGCTAGATTGTTGGAATACTGCCATGCCCTGCAAACGTCAATCGCTTGAGCGAAACCCAGCTTCTAGCATGTAATGCTTGGTGAAAGGAGGGCTGCAGACTGCGGACTAGACGCAGTTGGATCCTGTTCGCTGGGCGTGTGGAAATTACCTTGATTTTACGCCTTTCCAGTTACTGAGCATTACTAAATTTGCATTGCCATTACCAAGCGCTTCCTTGAAACTCCGCAGTTTGACATTATGTTCATGCACT
>NW_013655080.1:0-3331 GCF_000499385.1 Eimeria necatrix
ACTGAAACACGTTTGGAACCTTTGTTTGCAAAAGCGGGGAGGGTACACGTAGGATTGCAGCAAGAAGCATTCTGGCAGCCTCTGCCTTTACAGGGTCGCCGTATAACTCAGATAAAAGCCATTGAGAGGGCCACAAATGGCCCCCTGCGTTTAGGTTTGTCCCCACGGAACTAGCGTAGCAGCGGATCTCATGTTCCCGGGGCAAGTGAGAAGACAAAAAATTCTCAAACGGCTGTCGCCAAACGGAACATACTCCCTGAAAGTTCGTTTAAATGGCATTTATTATTTTGAACGCAACCACATGACTTGGATTGCCCACGCGAAATTGACTAAAGCTGCGGTGAAGACATAATGCAAAAACGAAAACACCGCAATACATTATGCCAGTTGTTCAAAGGTTTGGCTCCAGCTTTTTGTGGAGGAAGGTGTGTCACGAACTGTGCAGATCGTATACGCGCATGACTTCACCTTCGAACAGAAAGCCTTATGTAGCACATTCCAGACAAAAAGGCTTCCCGCTTCGTGCTGCCGACGTTGAACTACGTGACACGTACGCAAGTCGAATGCTTGTTTTGCGCGATAATACCAAATAAAACGGCCCCAATAAATACGAAACCTTTACATAAACCAAGTACAAAATATGTTTGTCACAATTTTGCCGAGCTTCACAAAAGCTTGACAGATGGACCTTTCCGCGCATGCCGCCTTCAAAATTACCGTCAAGGAAGCACAAAACGCCAAAATACTTTTTGCATACATAAACGCCTTTGATGCTCCCCCATGCTTGACCGTACGAAGCAGATCAATTCCACAACTTTCTGCGCCACAGTATATTCTAGCAAAGCTGTTAACACATACCCGCTGTCAATCACAAAGGCATCTTGGAATGGTTTCAACAGGCTCATGGGCTTTTGCATGCATGCCAGCAACCAAATTGTTGGCGTAAGCTAAATACAGCATCATAATGAAGCTACACTGGAAAGCCATGCATGCTATCGTAGCACCTCACCACGACGAGATAAAACAAGGACCGCATCTCTAAGAGGGGCCGCAGTAATTTTAGGTGCTCAGGCGCATCACTCTCGATAAAAACGCGAGCTTCCAAATCAACAACCATACATATTACTGGACATCTCGACATACAGTTATGGAATTCGCGAGCTTCCAAATCAACAACCACACATATTACTGGACATCTCGACATACAGTTATGGAATTCGCATTGAGGAATAAACCGTTTGGAACAGGGGCAAGCAGCCTTTGATTACGTGAATGATTTGCTCGCTCTCAACCCCCAAATGAATTTCATCAGGAGCCCTCTGAATTCATACCGGCTGCGAAAAGGCAGTATTGCAAACTTAACTGTTCCCCCCTCTCAGCTGTGCTGGAATCTGAAAAATAAAAACCTTCACTTTTCTGGGCGAAATCAAGAATATGTGCAAGTTGGCCAGATGCGGAGACACCTACGCCCTGATATATCACCGCTTCCAAGCACTGCAACTGTAATATGTTCTCAGGACTAAAGCTGCTAGCGCCTTTCTCAAAAACTTCTTAACACAGGTAAGCACTGCAAGCCATCTCGGCCTTTGTCACAAGGTGTCTGCAGAATTTTTCCGGACCTAATTGTTACTTTGGAGGTTCTTCGGATATGGCAGATCCAGATCATATTGTACGACGGCTAGAAGCTAGCTTGGAGCCTGAATGTACAGTGAAACGTCGCACAGATGAATCACTTCTTTTGTGCGAACTTCACATGCAGGCGCCTGCTCGAATACAAAGCCAGCGCCAAGGCCACCACAGATCCATGAAGGGAGCTGACGGCGGCTGTTCTTGTAAGAATGCGCTGCGATGCCTTCTGCGGAGCGCGTGGAACAATAACATGTCGAGAAGTATATGATGACCTAAACAGTCATTTTGTCTGCACAAGTATGTGGCGAACGCAGGTTTGCACGCGATATTGGCAAAGTTGCTCTCACAGCTCCGCTGGTAAAGGCATCATGCTTATGATCCTGCCATGCACCAACAAATCTCCATCATCTTAGTCAAAAGAAAAGTTCGACGAAAGCGAAACGCTAGCCTCCCAGTTCTTTGAAGTGCACTTTACACCTTTGACTGAATATGCATGAGCATACTTCCTGTGGGCAGAACAAATACGTTATCAACACTAATCAGCGAATGTGTTCTTGCGCTCACATCTTTGCACCTACATTAGCAGGGCCATCGCTGGACGCACGCCGTACTAGACAGTGTCTAGGAGTGGCGGTCAACTAAATTGTTGTGATAACCAAACTTTCATTCGCCAAGGAATATGTTTTTCCAGGATGAGGGGAATACAACCCCTACAACTCTAGGCCGCAGCGATTTCACGTGATAAATTTGGTCTCGGTAGGTTAGGGTGTGGGGACGAGAAACAGCAAGCATATCTCTCCTCGGATTCTCAGTACAGTTTCGCGCTTGTTGGGATTCATAAATGATTTCGGGTGGAGATAGTCCAAGAAGTCCTGCCATCTTTCTTAACCGAAGCGCACTGCGTTCTGTTGCACTCAAAACATACAACCTGCGAACTTGTCTTGTGGAAGCTTCCCCCCGCATTTCAGGAAATAGACTCTTGCTGACAGTGCGAGCAGCACGCCTAGGCGGCAATCTGACACTAACGCATTTATTGAGCATCATTCTTTGAAAAAGCGTTAAAAGATTGCTCAACGTAGCTAGTAATATATTGGCGCCCACATGGATTTCAGCAACGCCCAAAGAGATCCTGTGCCAACGCAAGTGGAAAACACATCAGAGGGGCATGAAACATTTCGTCACGCAGATGCTTGTGCAAACTGTGCGTCCACTAGGACGCATTGCAAAACGCTACAAAGCTCATAAGGCAACGCTTCAAAAGTCCTATATATGTGTGGTAAAGGACCAAAAATATTGACAAGAGCGTATAAATGCGACGAAGTGAAGAAACTGACAACACACAAACGCTTACTCCCTGACAATCCACTAATTTTAGAGCAAGCAAACTGGATATGTGTACGGCCAGCAAAAAGTAAGCTTCCCTGCCGAAACATTACGGAAACCTCTATGCAGAGCGACAAGGCGCGTTAGCGGCTCAACAATATGTCAACACTGCTTCTAACTATCGCTTATGTATGCCGAAGTGCAAGGTGACAGCCAGATCGTTCACGTGGAACATCGTCACTTTCAGCATCAAAACATTCTGCAACATAATGCAAATAAAAATCTTATGAATGAAAGCTGAAAGAGTAGCTTCCTGTCGAACGATGCATAGACAAATCATTAACTGTCCACCAAAGGTTTCATTGCCCTTTCCATTATT
>NW_013655080.1:3431-4259 GCF_000499385.1 Eimeria necatrix
CCCAAAGGCCCTATGGACACCTTTTTGAACACGCACGTGACGCACATACATCCGCACACGACATTGGAACGGCTACAGCACAAGCCAGGGTCGAACGCACATGCAGTTTTAGGATTTTTCGTGTCTGTATTGACGTTCTTTGTGCGTCCGACCACATGAACACATAAACTCTCTTACTCTTTGCACCATGATTCCTATATTACATATAATATGCATCCCCATACTGGCTAACCCCACACAGATTTCTCCGCATGACTCTGCCTCCGAAGTACCACCCAGGCAGCACAAACAGTGACGCTAAAGGCGGAATTACCGATGTGGCAGTTACAGAATGAGGGCAGTGAAAGATAAACACCTAAGGCTTGAGGCGTCTAGCGACGCTCTTCCGCATTATCGCCTTTAGCATTCATCGAACTACAAATGCTTACAAGCTGCAATTCGAAATTCTGAGTGCTCTCCGTTCTACATTGCAGTGCAGCGCCTGGTGGGGTCAATTTGGCCATCACATGCAGGCTTTAGTTTCCCACAGATACATTATCGACCAACAGTCTCCAAAAAGTCGACTGAGTCTACACAGACACAGACTATCTCTGTAAACATGAGCCCGACAATTAGGGCACATACTTAGGATTCATCACATGCAGAAATAGTCGGAAAGCGGATCAAGCAGCAGCAAAAATTAATTTCGTCAGCCAGCTATTTCTGCAAAACACAAAGCGTGAAAGACACTAGTCTCTGTTGTAAGTCACAAGCGGCAGCCCACATGTTGAATGACGCTGCAGCAGCCGAAAGCGGTTAGTCTTCATAACGATGCAAGAGTTTTACAAC
>NW_013655081.1:0-2213 GCF_000499385.1 Eimeria necatrix
GAAGGCGCCTCACCAGAGACGGCCCGTTGGGGGATCATGGATGTTACCGTTGTACTCATGAGCCAGTCTGTGATGTTGTAATGCGTGTAGAGCCGCTTATTCCGCTGAAACACTCTGCACACGCACAGGCTGCGGAATGAAGTTCACGGCGTGCTCCGCATTGACGCGATTGGGGCTGAGAACAAACAGGCGATGAGTGGGATTCACAACGAAGTCGTTACTCACAAATGGCAACAGAAGACACTGCTTTTTGCGTTCTCCAACCCCGCTGCATCAGGCCTCACAAACACGCCATCAAATCGTTCTAGCAACACAAAGGAAAAAGACGTCTCAAATTATCCACTGTGTGTACTTCATGTTAATGTTCTGTGTTTTCGACACAGCAAGACATTTAGAGTCTCCACAAGGTCTGCGCAGCGCGATGGACCTACTACGGCCAAGCACTAGATGCACGCATTCTTCAATTTGAAGCACCATTCACAGAAGCCATGAATACCTCAACATGACACACGTGTGAATTTGCAGGACTGCTGAATTACTTTCTCGACGCCTCCTACCCATAGATTTTTCTCACTGAAGTAGAATTCATCTACCCTGGGGTTCTTCGCGCTTTCACCGTGTTCGACGTGTGGCTTTGACAGCGGTTCGCGTAACTCATAAACCGACCACGTCGCCCACCGCACCGCCAATCCTCACCCGGGCACAAGCTTCATATATCCTTGACACATTGCAATTCACTAATTTTGTTCGGCCGAGTTCGAGCCCTTCAACCTGGCAATTTTGGCTGCCTCCTAGTTGGACACAGAACGCATTGCGCGTCGTGGAGTCGCAAGGTGTGTGTGTTAGCAGATGGCGCCCAATGCCTGATTATCTGGATTTGAGACAAGTGCGAATTCTGCAGGACTGCTAAATCGCATCCTCGAAACCTCATGCGCATCGACAAATACTCCCAGAAGCAGCAGTCTCTTTAAATATTTTGCATGTTGCTCCACTCTCAAAGTGTTAGGCGTGAGTCGTTGGCATCGGGGAGTGTAAGTGACCTTTCTCACAAATCTGACGCTTCGCGCAGCGGCCCGCCAAACCTCACCGAGAAATCACCTCCGCAACTCACTGAGAAAGCCGTGCTCATCCTGCGATTCGAGTTCCTGAGTTCGAACGGCCTTGCAAGTTTAGCCGTCCCGCAGTTTGACAGAGAACGCACCGCGTGTCCTGCGATCGTGCGATGTGCTTCTGTAGTTGGACGCCAACGCCCCGTGCAACCTGGATATCATCGTCAACATGACTTCACCAAAAAAGCCACCTTACACCTAGGCATTGCTTTTTCAATATGAATTGTTAAGCACCATTCAAACTGCTGACCCTCTGTAACTCGTGCTTATGTCGTTTGAGGCAGACGCCGAATCGAGGAATGATCCAAATGCAAGCGCAGAGCAAGAGCCCCACAACACATATGCACACGCTTGGGGCAAAGTAAAATGGATATACGACTTATATGTGCTACTGCGAAAGTACACTTGCACTACTTTGCACGCATCGATTCTCACTCCGTGCAAACGGCAGTTTGTTGGATATTCATTGTACCGCTGCTCTGCTACCAAGCTAGAAGAGGTAAATTCCTGGTAGCCCTCTAGCATGTAACCTTTGCCCCGCGTCGAGTAACCCGCGCAGCGTTCAGCCAAGCTTCGTCATGGTACAACCTCCATAAATCCGCCAATCAATGCAACCGTGTACCGTGGTAAACATGACTTTCACTCAGTCTGCTTCGGAGCATTTAACCTAATGCCTCTAACTGATGAGCAGAATGAAGCACAGCAGATCAGACTAAGCAGAAATCTGTAAAAGGCGCGTAGTTGCAAGCCGATAGCTCCACCCAACCTCTCATGATTCGCGAGACTCATCCGCTACAAATACCAACTTGCAATAGTGGAGTTCAAAATTACGTCACGGGCAGCAAGCAAATACACAACAGAGATATTGCAACCGTGGAATTGTGAAGAGCTCCAAGTTCATGGTTACGCGCAGACAGTGTAACCGCGAGTCACGCACAACGGCATGCAGGCTGCTACGCAGCGCACTTCGTAACTCATGTAGCCAGGGAGATGCTTCTGAAAATAAAGGCGTTGCCGCACTACAGAATACGGACACGTTCTGGAATCAGCGTTGAATAGTGCGTCTAGACCATAGCACACTGCTGCTGCGCGTTTCAACTTATG
>NW_013655081.1:2313-4967 GCF_000499385.1 Eimeria necatrix
TGAGCTGCTGCGCGTTTCAACTTATGCCACTGAAGTTTAAATCTGTCACTTCAAGAAAACATGAGCTTTTCAGCATGGCCCGAAGGGTCGACTTCATGAAAACGTAAGCTTTTCAGCATGGCCCGGAGTCTCATTCAAAGCAGGAGCTTTGACTGCTAAAGTGTTTCATGTGTTTTCAGCGAATGCATATCACGCCTGTATATCAATCAGCCTAACATTTTTAATGGCAAGTCATACCCGAGACGGTTTGGCTCCACTCTCCGCCGATCGACGCTCTAGGTCTCGAGGTGCAGCACATACATGAAGCCATTTGCGGTCTTTTTGGCTGACAACGTCGCTGTTGCGTGCGTGCAACAACGGCGCGCGTACATGAGGTCTGATATGTGCTACGGAGTTCGCGCAACAGTCCCCCAAAGGTACTCGTGGGATAATCTCGATGACACCAGCTGACAATGCTACGGCAAATAATCATCACCTCAAGCTTCCAAATTGACTGCACCAGGATCCAGCTATGCGGCATGGAAACTTTGAATTGCAGATAGTAGTTCAAAGTACGAAATTTGAGATATTTCGTGAAAACAGTAACTCGTCCAAAACCTTTGGTAGAGTCAAAAGAATTCTACAATATACAACACATACAAGCAATATCAATAATTTCAGGACATGTGCGTTCCACCAAAGAACGGCATCTCTTTGAAACGGCAAGGCATGCAGCGGCCATCGCAAGTGCAGCTGCTTTTAGTCACAAGATACATGCATCGAAGCGCATACCGCTTCACAAAGCATTCCAAGACGCATGCACCCAGCATCCAACAGGCCAAACTGAAACCTCTGCATTTTGTTATATCTTTACAGACGTTGAAGACAAAGTGAAGATCAGAGCGCTTACCTGCAACTGCCAGGCAATGAATAGCTCATTTTGTCTGCTTCTACATGCTTGCTGCAGACACCGCAGGAACCACAAAAACAACCTGTACAACTGTCAAGGGTTCGACCAACACCAAGAATATCCTAAAAGAAAACAAGGGCAGAGGAGAACAAAATGTGTGTCCCAGCACAGCATTCTGTGAAACCGAAAAACGCTTCTGCGACGCAAGCGAGCGGCAATTCTGCGCGGAAGAAAACTGTAAAAAGCATACGCTAATTCAAACTGGCATGTAATGCGCTTCCAGGAGGACGCTCTCCAAGCACTGTTCTACAACATGTATTTGGTGTCGAGTCTTTGATAGGGCGTCGTGCCAAACGACAAGAGTGCGGAGCTCAGAAGCAAAAGAGGTTCTAAACTCTGCCACTCTTATTTGCTACAAAAGTGCACAGTCTTGCATTATAAGCACATTACAACGTTCTCAAACACTGTGTCTGCGCAGAAATAGCCAAGCCCTGCATGCTAGATGCTTACGATGTGTAAGAGGCTGACAGCGAAACGTCTAGCGCAGCAAGCTAGGAAATTGGAAGCGCACCAGAAGAATTCCAGGCCACTTTGACGGTCCGACAGCCTGAGGTGTTCACGCTCGGGCAACACTGTAAGAGCTTTCCACTGCTCGGCACTTAGGCGTTGGGACAGTAAGCCTCCTTTCGACTATATATTCACGAAAATGCCAAACGGAATGCGCGGGGAGCTCTAAGCTTGTAAATGAGCTTTGAGAGAAAAAGTACAGCAAGTTCGCAGGCAAGCCCAGTAGGTGTCCCGACAGTTTCCAAAGCTCAGCAGTACCACGACAAATATGGCCAACTTAACAAACCAAAATATTGAAACTGGAATTTCAGTTGACTCATTAGCACTTCACATTAGACCTCTGGCTTCTAGCGTTGGGCAGTCAAATACAAAGCGTTGTTCGTCTAGCTACATTTTACAGCACCGAATACAATCAAATCCGGTAAGCAGGAGTTACTACCTCATGCACGACATTCAAGGTGGGGTCGATGTTTGCTATTTTGCGTTTCAACAAAATCAATCTGCCACGCAGTTGTTCGCGCGGAATCTATGAATTATCTGCGAGCTCCCGTATTCGATTGTTGTGACTAATTTGTATTGCAGTTTAGCGGCTGAAATTCCCAACAAAAAGATTCCTGAGCAAAACATTTGCTTTCAGGAGTTTTTTGTCCCAGGTGTCCATAGGCGGCCATAAGTGGAACAGCATATATGGCAAACGGGGAGCTGTGAAGTACAATATGGACGCTCCACCTAACTGCCACAAATGTGAAAGACACATATTCAAAAGCCATTCATGTTTCACCGCTTCGGAGAATTGTGTGAATTATGAAAACTGACGGTCTGTACAATTATTTCCATCATAGTGATACAGGCAAAATTATGCAGCGATATTGTATATGTGCATGTTACAAGCATTGTGGCCCCAGCGATGAAAACAGATCTAAGAACGCCACAACAGACGTCTGCATTTAGAGGAAGACTACGCAGGAACAAGTTGTCTAATCTGATAGTTTTAACCTGACATCGGCAGAACCCACAAAACACTTGAGGTTCTGTTATCAACAGAGATAAATTTTCTTCGTTACCCAAACACTAATCAGCTGCGAGAGCTTCCGATAGGCTCGGAATTCTAACAGCTGAGCAGCAACTGTGTGTGTACTGTCAATATATAAACGTAATGTAAAAAGCGACAACCATGGTTACGAAGCGTCAGAGCGTA
>NW_013655082.1:0-1796 GCF_000499385.1 Eimeria necatrix
ACGAAGCTGCTGAGCCAGACCTTGTCGCCCACCGCGTACTCCACTGCTCGACGCTTTGTGTCTGCGTAGTACTTCTGCTGCCATTTTGCTTTCAGAATGTGACTCTGTGCCCTGTCGCAGAGCTGCCGGAAAAGCTTAGTCATCGGAGGAGTGAGCGTAGAAGCTAACGCGCCTACGATATCAAGGTCCGCAGCAGCCAGCAGATTCTCGTCAATCATGACCTCGAAGGGAGAGAGCTCGGTGGAGGAATGACCTGCTGTGTTGTAAGCAAGTTCCAAGGCCGAAAGCAAACGCTGCCATTCGCATTCGTCAGATTTGATATAGGTACGAAGCATCTGCTCCAGTGTGCGGTTCACCCGTTCAGTTTAGCCGTCGACATGCACCGTTTGATGTTAAAGCGGCGGCAGAGCTGGTTCCAAAGATCCGACTGGAAACGGGGGTCGCGGTCCGATATGAGCACCTGTGGAAAGCCGTGACAGCAGATAAGACGGTCTGCAAGAAGCTCCACGGTGTCTGCTGTTCTGAATGACTTCTTTGCAAGAACGAAATGAGCCATCTTGCTGAGGGAGTCGGCCATGACAAGGATCGAGTCGTGCCCTGCCGTTGTAAGGGGAAGATCTGTGATAAAGTCGAGACTCACGTGCGCCCATCGACGAGAAGGGATGAGCAACTGTTGAAGAAGGCCTGCAGGCTTCTGGTTAAGAGACTTTGACGCTCGACAGTGAGTGCATGACTCAACATAAGCAGTAGTGTAGGCAAGCATTCCTGGCCAGTAGTAGTGCTTGCTGAGAGCCGCAAAGGTCTTCTTCTGGCCTCGATGGCCGGCTGTGACATGGTCGTGATGCGAATGCAGAACGTGAGTAAGGAACGCAGGGAATTGTGGGACGCAGATGCGCCACAGTCCAAGAACGCGGATGTGCAGGTAAGGCTCTACGTAGCGAAAGGCAAATTGGCGATTACAAAACTCGATTTGCAGAGCTTCGCCTGGTTGGTTTGCTGCGGCTTTGTAGGGAACGCGAAAAACAGGACACTTCGAGTAAGCTTGCGGCCAATGGCGCACATCAGGAGGGTCAGCTGGTGGCTTCGTTGTGAGTGTAGGATGTTCCGGCTCTGGGTTGGGTTCCGACGGCGCAGATGAAGGCGCGGAGGGCATGCTGCGTCATCTAGGTCGTCGCGATGCTTAAGGGGCGCGCTCTTGGTAGTTGGGAGGCCGACCACGAGAGCGGGGAGCCGCGCTCGCTTGTTCTACTGCGAGCATCACTGGTACCGATGGTGTGTCGTGCGAGCAAAAAGGAAAGACAAATTAGTGTTTGCATGATACGATGAGCATCTAAGTTGGAAATTCGCCTCTTCTCCAATCTGAGGCGACACAACCAAGCAGACTATACTTAAGCTTGACATGGGGCCACGGTGAATTCTTGTCACCTTCTGTGTAGTTGGTGACGAGCGTGGCCTCGAATCGGGAAGTTCAAAGCGTTCTCTATTCATACGTCTAAAACATCCCTTGTCTTAAGAGCTCCTGGAACGTCCAACGCTCGGCAAAATGAGTGTTTTCTTTTCTTCGTCATTGCTCTTTACAGGTATGCCACAAAGCCGTCATTCACGTAGGCTCCCAGCTCGTCAGACTAAAGCTGCCTCTTAATCTTGCGTTGATTGAGCCGATATGGTCCTAAAATGGAACTTTCCAGTTACCCTTTCAATGAATAGCTTTCGCCACAGTCGCTTTCAGGCGGGCTAACTCCTAGGTTTGCTCCACCTCTTACTTTGCCTCCGCTCTCCAGTTCACGGCTTACTAC
>NW_013655082.1:1896-4629 GCF_000499385.1 Eimeria necatrix
GAAACTTTGTGTCCGAAGAGTAGTAGAAATGCCTTTCCTTACTGCTTCTTGCAGTAAGGGAAGGCACTTCTGGCTTTGGGCCCTGTCACAACAGCTTAAAGCCGCTGCTTAGCACTTCTAGTACAATCAGTACTTTTTCCTAAGCAGTGCCTAGTCTCCAGCGTTCAATGTTGAGTTGCACTCTTTCCACGGACAGGCGCGGAAGGTCCCTTGTTACCATGAGGCGCCGTCGAGATTCAGCCCGACGTAGTGCATTCTCTAGCATAAAGTGCCATTCTACTGTGACTCCGTCACATTTCCCTAAGTTTTCAGGTTCGCTCTCGCTGTTAAGCGCCGTGCTTTTCTGGTGCCAGATGACGTCGGACTTTGTACTTACAACAGGCTAATTGCTAGCCTCTATCATCACGGCCCTTTATGTTGTTCCACTTCCATAGTAGCTTCTGATAGCTTTCTAAGCGGCCTCGACTGCAATGATATCCTTTTCTCGTCACCTTTTAACTGACATTCTGCCGATGCGTGCCAGGGCCCCTGTTGCTTCCTCTCAAAGTGATATCTTTAACACCTCTCCCTTCATAAGTGACATACCTTACTCCCTGTACAGTTTTGCATTGCAAAAGCATGCGCTGTGTAGCCCAAGCACACTCGGCCTCTATTGCTCTCAGTACATCCTCACATCGGTGGGAGAGACCTCCACAAAAGTTCAGAGAGTCATTTTGATGCTCCCATTCTAGCTTTTCAAAAAACCTGAAGCTCCACAGCTGATTTCTTCCACTTCGTTATTCCCCTCAGAAGCTTCACATTGGCGGCTAATTGCTGAATGTACTTCATACAGCTAGCTGCTTTGTGTTCATTCTTCGCTACCTTTGATGAAATTTTCATCACTATGCAGTGGGCAGCACCTTAACACTGGGTTACTGTTGTCTTGCCAAGTGGATAACAGAGCTTTCTCCGAGTGGTCGCCTTGAGGAGATCCAGGCGAGGTCATCCCCAACATTCTAATAGCCCGTACGTTATGAAAGCACGTATACGTCTTCGAAAATTGGCACTCCCTCGCTGTCCCGAGATGGGCTTAGTTTAAGCCGCTATGTGTAGCTGTAATGGGTGGTGTGCAGCAATTCACAACATATCAGCATATTTCTCACTGGTAGCTCACCAAAGGCAATGTAGCCAATCTAGCACTTAAGCCAATCATTATTGTCAGGCCACCTAGCACCATCCCTGGTGTAGTGAACAGATGTAGTGGCCGGCGTCCACACTGTTACTACGTATGACCTTGAGCGAGTCCGACTAGGATGGACGCTCTGTACTGACTGTCAACAACAACAACATCAAAATAACCTCGTACAATTGAGTTCGTATTATTATAAGGCACAGGAAAACCCAGAATAATAGAACTGAGTGACGACCCTTGCTGAGGGTCAGTGCCCGAGTCGCGGCACCGGCCTCGCGCCCAGCCCCTTGCCCGGTGCGGGCCAGCTGGCGCATTGCTCCCGTTTATGATTTTCCGCTATCCAGCGGTGCCTTATGCCTTAAGATATTCAATATTATTCATGCCTTTCGCGTTAATAAGCCTCGAGGGGTGACGACGAAGGTCAATTGTAGTGCCAGGCACTACACCTGGCCACCTGCGCTAACGTGCGCGCAGTATAGAAACGCCTGGGCTTTTCAAGGAAATAAAAACTGAATTGTTCTGGGATTTGTCAGCAAAGCGTAATCTCAAGGCACGAACAGATTCCTACCGGACACAGGCATGGTGGAAGCCCGATCCTGCTGCGGAGCACAAAGGATTTTGCTATCCTCAGACCTTGGTAGCTTTACACGTAGCCTGCCAAATCTCTGCGTTGAGTGCTTTAGTGCCAGCTCAAACGACATTTCGGGCTCAATTTCATGCACTGTTGTTGCTCTCAATACGAAACACCGTGTTTCCTACTTTAACTGGCTACTATATATTTTAGAGAGAGACAATCACAGGGATTCACGCAGGTAAGGTTTGGATTAGCAACGAAGTTTGCTTAATTTAGAAATTTGTGTTCGTGTTGCCATCTGTTTTTTCAACATTAACTTCCTACGCATCTAGTTTTTTATTTTTCTTTTCTGCCGTGCTTTTGCAGCGTCCGCCGCCGGCGTTGCTTTAGTGTTTGCTGCGTCAGCTGTATCTGCATTTGTGGGCTTACTGTCTGTTGCCAGGTACTTCTTGCTGCAAATGCTGCTTTGTGCCTCTTAGTGAGTGTTGCAGTTCTTGCTTCCCCAAAATGGTGGCAGTTAATTGTCTCTGCAGATCGCGTCACTCTCGCTAGCGCCGGGGTTCACGAAGTATCATTGTTCGTCCACTGTGAGCGAGCACTTCGTTTTAAGACCATCATCAGTGCAGGCATTCTAAATTAATTTTATAGTTACAGTTCCTTATTGTGCACTTACCAAACGCTGTTTCTGCTCATTTGCCTGCCTCTTCGATTCCCCCTAGCTTGATCCAGGTCCACCTTCTATTTAGGACAAGTTGCTTTCAAATTACTAGCGCGATGTCTGTGCACATCGAGTCCATAAGGGCTTCTCTCGCCAAATTCCAATGTTTTGAATGTCTGTGGACTACTTTTTGGCGTGATACGGCTGCGTGGCAACAGCATACATCTAGTAGCCAACCTGGGTATAGCCCCTGTAGAAGTGCCTTGCTGTCTACACGGGCAAACATTGAAGGTTTAGCATCAGGAGCATGTAACAAGTCTTTAGGTTACC
>NW_013655083.1:0-7500 GCF_000499385.1 Eimeria necatrix
GCTGCTGCTGCTGCTGCTGCTGCTGCTGCTGCTGCTGCTGCTGCTGCTGCTGCTGCTGCTTCTGCTTCTGCTGCTTCTGCTTTTCGGGTCCACTGTTGGCTAATTTATCGTTTATGTGGCTTGTGAATATATTATTTATTCTTTTAAATATAATTTAATTTTTTAAATTTGTTTTCAAGGGCTTTTTGCTGCTGCTGCTTCAGGGGCCGATTGCAGCAACGGAGAGGAGAAGGGTCGAGGTAAAGGCTCCAGGTACTAAACCCTAAACCCTAAATTAGGGTTTGCGTCAGTTTTTGTTTGCGGAAATATATATACATATATATATAATTATATTCTTAATATTTACTCGTATTTGTTTATATTTATATTTATTTATTTATATTTATTTATTTACATTTAATTGATATTTCGTTTTTATTCTTTTTCCCTTTTCCTTTTTTTCTTTTTTTTCTCTTCTTTTTTTTCGCTTCTAATTTCTCCTTTTCCCTCCTCTTTTCTTTTCTTTTTTGCTTATTTTTTGTTTTCTTTTTGTCCCTTTTTTTAATTCTTTTTGTCCCCTTTTTGTGACCTTTTTGTCTTTTTTTGTCTCCTTTTTTGGATTCTTTTTGTCCCTTTTTAACATTCTTTTTGCCTCTTCTTTGTCTTTCTTTTTTTTCCTTTTTGTCTCCTCTTTTGTCTTTTCTTTGTCTCCTTTTTGTCTCCTTTTTTATATTCTTTTTGTTCCTTTTTAATATTCTTTTTGTCCCTTTTTTCTTTTCTTTTTTTGCATGAGGGTTTTCTAAACCCTCATCGGAACCCCCTCTAAACCCTTGTCTAAACTCTGTCTAAACCCTCTTCTAAACCCTTTTTAAACCCTCTCCAAACCCTTTTCTAAACCCTCTCTAAACCCTCTTTAAACCGCTTTCTAAACCCTCTTTTAAACCCTCTCTAAACCCTCTCTAAACCCCCTCTAAACCCCCTCTAAACCCTCGTTTAAACCCTCTCCAAACCCTTTTTAAACCCTCTCTAAACCCTCTCTAAACCCCGTCTAAACCCTCGTTTAAACCCCCTCCAAACCCTTTTTAAACCCTCTCTAAACCCTCTTTTAGACCCTCGCAAACCCTCGAAAAGCGGCTAAAAGCCCTTTTTCAGGCTGCACTTGCGATTCTCGTTTTCGGTGGATTTTGGGTTTTTTTTGGCCATTTTTTCTGCGCTTTTCTCCATCCAGCTCTCCGCAGTTGGATCTGTTTGCAATTGTTGTTTAATTGTTGTTTATTTGGTCTTTTTTTCGCTTTTTTCCGCCTCTTTTTCGCCGCTTTTTGCCCTTTTAGGCATCATGCCCCGCGAGTCCGTGAAGGAGCCCGTGGCCACGGGGCTGAAGAGCGTCGACGCGCTGGTGCCGATTGGCCGCGGCCAGCGGGAGTTGATTATAGGGGATCGTCAAACGGGGAAGACTTGCATTGCGGGTTTGTGTCTCTTTTTGCTTTTTTTTGGACCCTTTTTTCTCCCTTTTCGCGCCACTGGGGGCCCCCTTTGGGGGCCCCCTTTGGGGGCCCCCTGCTGGGCCTTTAATTCCGCTTTTTTCCGACCTAAAATGCTCCTTTTGGACCCTTTTTCGCCCAATTCGCGCGCCCGCTTAGCTCTTTTTGGACTTGTTTTTGGCTCTTTTCAAACCTCTTTTGTGCTGTTTTTGGATTCCTTTTTGTCTTCTTTTCATCTCCTTTTAAGCCCCTCTTAAACACCTTCTAATCCTCTTTTTAAACTCTTTTTAAGCTCTTTTTATTCCCTTTTTAAGCCTTTTTTAAAGTCCTCTTTGAGCAATTTTAGTCTTGTTTTGGGGGGCATTTTAAACCGCTTTTAAGCTCCGCTCAAACTTCTTTTCATTCCTTTTTAAACTCCTCTTTGTCCCTTTTTTGTCTTTTTTAAACTCCATTTAAACTTCTTTGTAAACTCTCTTTTGTTCCTTTTTAAAATTCATTTCAGTCATTTTAATCTCCTTTTTAAATTCATTTTAATATCCCTTTTAAACTCTTTTTAATCCCTTTTCATCTTTTCGCAATTCCCTTCAAAATTTCTTTTGAGGGCATCAAATGCCACTTCTGGTTTGTCCTCCAATTAATTAATTAATTGATTAATTAATAATGAAATTAATTAATTAATTGATCAGTTAATCAATTAATTAATTAATTAAACTAGTTAATTAATTGACTAATTAATCAATTAAATTATAAATAAATAAATAAATAAATTATAAACAAAAAGTGTTGTTTGTTTTCAGTGGACACGATTTTGAACCAAAAAGAAACCAACAAAAAAGCCACTTCGGAAAAAGACAAACTCTACTGTATTTACGTTGCAATTGGACAAAAGAGATCCACTGTTGTGAGTTCCATTGCCTAGCTAGCCAGCTAGCTAGCTAGCAAGCTGGCTAGCTAGCCAGCTAGCTAGCTTGCTGGCTGGCTGGCTAGCTGGCTATCTGGCTTGTTAGCCAGCTAGCTAGCTGGCTAGCTGGCTGGCAGGCTAGCTAGCTAGCTGACTGGCTGGCTAGCTAGCTGGCTCTCTTTACGGCCAGCTGTCTTCACCGCTGTCTATCTATCTATTTAACTAGCTAGCTAGCTAGCTAGCTAGCTAGCTAGCTAGCTAGTGAATGGGGCATTTTCCAGTGGAGGGGATTTCGTTGGTGTGTGAAAATGCCTCAAATTTGACTTAAAGTTTCGTAACTTTCTCGATTTGGTTTGTTTTTTTTTGCTTTTTGTTGCGAAATGCATCTCTTGTCTCGGCGGTTTTGAATTTGGCTTCAAAACTTTCTTTTTGGCGCTGCAAATTGCTTTTATTTTTGCGAAAAGGCGCAAATTTTGCGGACTTTGGAGCGGGAAGGCGCGATGGAGTACACGACGATAGTGGCGGCGACGGCGTCGGACGCGGCGCCGCTGCAGTTTTTGGCCCCCTACGCGGGCTGCTCCATGGGGGAGGTAATTTGGTCCCTTTTTTGGATATTTCGACGGAATTTTCGCAGTTTGGAGTTTTAAAAGTCCCAAATTCGAACAGCTCGCGAAAATTCCGTCCAGAAAAGTGGTCCAACGCGCAAACTCCGCCGCCTAGTTGTCTTTTTAGCTGCTGCTGCAGAAAGCTGTTTGGCGGATAGTTGGAGGGAACTTGTTTGTTTAATTTGGTTCATTTGGTTTAATTTATTGGATTTAATTTAATTAATTTAATTAATTTAATTGGATTTAATTTAATTAATTGGATTTAATTTAATTAATTGAATTAATTATTTAATTAATTATAATTAATTTAATTAATTATTTACTTAATTTAATTATTTTGACTGGATTTACTTTCATGAATTAGTTGAATTAATTTATAACAAATAGTTTCAAATAAATGTTGGCAGAAGCTCTCAGGCAGGCGAGCGAGGATAGAATAAATGAAAGTAAAAATAAAATAAAAATAAAAATAAATAAATAAAAAGAAATATAAATAAAGAATTAAATTATGAATAATGAAAAATGAATAATTAATTACTATACGCTTTTGTGTCTTCCTGTGTCTGCTCTTGCTGCTGCCGAACGCCGCTTTTGCTGCTGCCCCTCGCGCCTCTCGCTGCTGCTGCTGCTGCTGCTGCTGCTGCTGCTGCTGCTGCTGCTGCTGCTGCAGTGGTTTAGAGACAACGGGAGGCACTGTTTAATTATATTTGACGACCTTTCCAAACAAGCAACAGCTTATCGCCAAATGTCTCTTCTTCTGAGGAGACCCCCGGGGAGAGAGGCTTACCCAGGTGCTTCGCAGCAGCAGCAGCAGCAGCAGCAGCAGCGCAGCAGCAGCAGCAGCAGCAGCAGCAGCAGCAGCAGCAGCAGCAGCAGCAGCGCAGCGATTTGGCAGCAGCAAAGTCGCAGGTCTTCCGAAGCATTAATAGGACAAATGAGAGACAAAAGAAGGAAATTAGAATTAAATTAAAATTAAAAAGAATAAAAGAATTAAAATGAAATTGTTTTGCTGCAGGAGATGTCTTTTATCTCCACTCGAGGCTGCTGGAAAGAGCAGCAAAATTAAACTCCGACTTCGGCGGCGGAAGCCTCACAGCTTTGCCAGTTATTGAAACACAAGCAGGTACTTTTAATTATTTTTATTTTTATTTTTATTTTTATTTTTATTTATTTCTTTTTTATTTTTAATTCTTCTATTTGCAATTCCTTTCTAATTGCTTCTTAATTGTGTTTGGTTGTTGCCTGAATTGCCTTAATTCTTTTTGTTTTGTTTTTAATTCTTTTCTAATTGTTTTTTATTCGTCTTTAGGTATTGTTTGAGTTGCTTTTTGATTTCTTTTTAATTTGTTTTTAATTTCTTTTATTTGCTTTTTATTTCTTTTGTATTTCTTTTGTATTTTTGTCTCTCTTTATATCTCTTTTGTGTCCTTTGTCTCTTTTGAATTAAACTTAGTCAAATTAGTTTGAATTAATTAATTTAATTGACTTAATTGATTTATTTAAATTAACTGAATTAATTAAATTAGATTAATTAAATTAATCAGGAAATGTTTCGGCCTATATATCCGACGAATGTGACTTCCACCACTGACATCCAAATTGCTTCTTTTTTCGACTTCTTTGAACAAATTGAACAAATAAGTTCAAATTAAATGAAGTAAATTGAATTAAATCCAATAAATCAATTAAATTGAATTAAATTAATTAAATTAATTGCATTTAATTGACTCAATTGATTGAATTCAGAAGATGTCTCGGCTATTTCCACTACTGATGGCCAAGTCTTTTCGGAGGCGTTCTTTCGCTCGTTTTTCGACATTTTTGAACCATTTTAAGAAATTAAAATGAATTATAATGAATTAAATGAATTAAAATGAATTAAATGAATTAATTTGGTCAATTTATTGCATTTTTGTTGATTTAATTGGCCATTTCAGGAGATGTTTCGGCCTACATTCCCACAAATGTCATTTCCATCACTGACGGCCAAATCTTTTTGGAGGCGGAGCTTTTCTACAAAGGCATTCGGCCTGCGATCAACGTGGGGCTTTCTGTGAGCCGCGTGGGCTCGGCGGCTCAGGTAATCTTTTTTGCATTTTAAGCTCCTTTTGAGCTCTTTTGGAGCTTTTAATCCCTTTTATTTCATTTTAATTTCGAAAATAGTTCCGGAAATCCAAAAAGAATTCGAAAAAGCCGGAAAAATCCGGGAAATTCGGAAAAAACGGAAGGTTTCGCGAAACTTGAATTTGAACGGATTTGAATTCAGTTTCGCCGATTTCGCCCATTTTCGCTCCTTTTTCTCTCCTTTTTTTCGCGCATTTGAATTAATTTAAATTAATTTAAATTAATTTAAATTTTGTTTTCTTTTTTTCTTTTTTTTGGCGCCGTTTGCAGATAAAAGCGATGAAACAAGTCGCAGGATCGATGAAGTTGGAACTGGCGCAGTTCCGAGAAGTCGCGGCCTTCGCGCAGTTCGGGCAAGTTCAACTTTCGTCTATTTGCCAATCAAAAACGACCAAAAGCGAATTAAATAGCAATTAAATGCCAGTTAAATGCAAATAAATGATAAATAATGAAAAATAAATGCAAATTAGATGAAAAGGAGTGCAAAATGAACAAAAATAGACGCAAAATGAACAAAAATCGACGCAAAATGAACGACTTCGCTGCTTCAGCTCGGACTTGGATGCTTCAACTCGCCAACTTTTGACAAGAGGAACTGCTTTGACTGAAATTTTGAAACAAAAACAAAACTCTCCAATTCCAGTTCCTCTCCAGGTTAGTCCCCCTTCTTTCCCCTCTTTTTTGACCCTCTTTTGTCCCTTTTTTGTCCCGTTTTTGTCTCTTTTTCGAGCTTTTTTGTTCCTTTTTTGTCCCTCATTTGTTCCTCTTTTGACGCATTTTTTGTCCCTTTTTGCCCCTTTTTTGTTTCCTTTTTTAGCCTTTTTTGTGTTCCTTTTTTGGCTCTTTTTTGTCTCTTTTTGGCCCCTTTTTTGTCTCTTCTGTCTCCCTTTTTTGTTCATCTTTTCCCCTTTTTAATTTCCTTTTTTGTTGTTTTTTGGCCCCTTTTTTGTCCCTTTTATGCTTCATTTGACTCTTTTTGGCTCCCTTTAGCCCTTTATTTTATTCTGTTTGTCCTTTTATTTGTCTCCCGTTTGCCCTTTTCATTTATCTCTTTTTGTCTCCTTTTTACTCTTTTCATTTATCTCTTTTTCGTCTTTTTTGTCTCTTTTTTTCTCTCTTTATTTATCTTTTTTTCCTCCTTCTTCCTCTTTTTATTTATCCCTTTTGTCTCCTTTTTTCTCTCTTTTTAGTCTCTTTTTATCTCCTTTCTTCTCTCTTTATTTATCTTTTTTTCTCCCTTTTCCTCTTTTTAATTATCCCCTTTGTCTCCCTTTTTTTCTTTTTTTTTATCTCTTTTTCTCTCATTTTTTCTCTCTTTATTTATATCTTTTTCTCCCTTTAATTTATCCCCCTTTGACTCTTTTTATTTTTAATTTTTTATTTCGTTTTTATTTCTTTTTTTTTCTTTTCATTTCTTTCAATCACTTCAATCGCCACTTATCCATTTGTTCATTTATTTACTTTTTTAATTCAAATTAATTTTTATTACTTTAAATTAAATTAAATTTAATTAAATTAATTTGATTAATTATTTGCCAATTTAACTCAACTAATTAAATGAAATCAAGTCAAATCAAGACAGGTCAAATTAATTGAATCATTTAAGTTATTTATTTATTTATTTATTTATTTATTTATTGTTTAATTTTATTTATTTATTTATTTATTTATTATTTAATTATATTAATTAATTAATTTATTTATTTATTTATTTATTTATAGGTCTGCATTCTTTACTGCGGCGTAAAGGGCTATTTGGACCCTCTCCAACCCTCAGAGATCGGCAGGTACTTTTATTATCTTTATTTATTTTATTTTTATTTTTATTTATTTTCCTTTTATTTTATTTGTTTTATTTAAGTTATTTATTATTTTTATTATTTTATTTATCGTGTTTCATTTTTTAGTTCAATTCTTTTGAATTTAAATCTTTTTTTCCAGTTTGGCTTTTTTTGCCTAGCTAGCTAAATGACTAGCTAGCTAGCTGCTTAGCTAGCCAGCTAGCTAGCTAGCTAGCTAGCTTTCTGTTTAGCTAGCTAGCTAGCTAGCTAGCTAGCTGTTTAGCTAGCTAGCTAGCTAGCTGTTTAGCTTGCTGGCTAGCTAGCTAGCTAGCTAGCTAGAGAAGTAGTTGTGGGGTTTGTGTGTTTGTGTGTAGGTTTGAGGAGCTCTTTGTGAAGCACATCCAGGCAAACCACCAGGGGCTGTTGGAGACCATTGAGAAGTAATCGAGGGTTTAGGGTTTAGCGAGGGTTTAGGGTTTAGCGAGGGTTTAGGGTTTAGCGAGGGTTTAGGGTTTAGCGAGGGCTTAGGGTTTAGCGAGGGTTTAGGGTTTAGCGAGGGTTCAGGGTTTAGCGAGGGTTTAGGGTTTAGCGAGGGTTTAGTGTTTGGCCAGCGAGGGTTTAGTGCTTGG
>NW_013655083.1:12500-32500 GCF_000499385.1 Eimeria necatrix
GCATGCGGCCGTGGCAGCAGCAGCAGCAGCAGCAGCAGCAGCAGCAGCAGCAGAGGCAACTCCTAGCTGCTGCTGCGGCAGAAACTTGCGCTGCAGCAGCAACAGCAGCAGCAGCAGCAACAGCAGCAGCAGCAGCAGCTTACCTGCCCGATGCTAGCAGCAGCAAATGGATTCATATCGAACTCTAGAAAGTGCTGCCGCCAATCTCGGCCCAGTTCCCTTCTCAGCATCTGCAGCAGCAGCAGCAGCAGCAGCAGCAGCAGCAGTAGCAACAGCAGCAGCAGGCCCTGGAGGCACCAGACCCAACAGCTCTACCGGCCAGCCTTGCACTCTGCGGCAGCAGCTACCTTCTGCGTGCTGCAGCTGCTGCTGCTGCTGCTCTTCCTACTACTACTGCTGCTGCTGCTGCTGCTGCTGCTGCTGCTTCTGCTGCTGCACATATCGTACCTTCTCCGCCTCCCCCGGCGGCATCGCATCGGCTCCATCTCTGAGCAGCAGCAGCAGCAAACACTCCACAACAAAACTCCTATTGCAGCAGCAACAGCAGCAACAGCAGCAGCAGCAGCAGCAGCCTTCAAAAGTGGCAGACAATGTGAGACTACAACAGCAAGCAGCAGCAGCAGCTGAAGCTACTGCTGCTGTTCTTTCAGGTTGGTGCCTTTCTCGCCGTCAGCAGCAGCAGCAGCAGAGTGGAAAGTGCTGCTGCTGCTGCTGCTGCTGCTGCTGCTGCTGCTGCTGCTGCTGCTGCTGCTGCTGCTGATTCTGGGTGTATGTACAGCATAAAGACTCACCGCGAGCGCTGCAGCGCATCGATGAGAGGCGCCGGCAGCAAATCTCCAGCAGTGCTGCAAGCAGCAGCAGCAGCAGCAGCAGCAGCAGCAGCAGCAGCAGCAGCAGCAGAGAGTATGAGCACAGCCGCAGCAGCAGCAAGAGCAGCAGCAGCAGAAGAGGCCTCAAGGCCCACTCATGAACAGCAATGCAAGTACTAACTGGCTTCCAAGTAGGGGCTTAGGGTTTAGGGTTTAGGGTTTAGGGTTTAGGGTTTAGGGTTTACCTTAGCATCTGGAGGCACTTCAGCGCTGCTCCTCTCATTTGGCAAATTTTATTTGTTAGCAGCACCGCGGTGGTTTCATCCATCAACATCTCCTGCTGCTGCTGCTGCTGCTGCTGCTGCTGCTCTTGCGGTTGCTGCTGCTGCTGCTGCTGCTGCTGCTGCAGGGTGCTGAGGAGGCGCGCTGCTGCTGCGGCATCCGCAGAGAGCCCTGCGGTGAGGTCGCCAGCAGCAGCAGCAGCAGTTCTGCTGCTGCTGCTGCTGCTGCTGCTGCTGCTGCTGCGGTATCTAAACTTCTGCAGCAAAGCCCTCCAAGTCAACCTGCTGCTGAGCTGCAGCAGCAGCGAACCAAAGTGAAACACACGAGACAAGCGGCTCGTAGGCAAAGATGAAACCCTAAGTGGTTTTGCTGCTGCTGCTGCTGCTGCTGCTGTTGCTGCTGTTGCTGCTGCTCCTGGCGCTGCTTCTGGCGCCGGTGAAGCTGCTGCTGCAGTTGCTGCAAATACTTGCGGTGGCGGTGCTGCCGCTGCTGCTCCTGGATTGGCTGCTGCTGCTGCCAATGGCGCTGCTGCTGCTGCTGCTGCTGCTGCTGCCGTTGTCAAGGAGTCTCCGTTGTAAAGTCGTTGCAACGCAGCAACGCTATCGAAGTCAGCAGCAGCGCGTTTTGCTGCTGCTGCTGCTGCAGCAGCTGCTGCTGCTGCTTCCGCTGCTTGGAGGTCCAGGTGAGTCCATTCGTTGGGTCGGGTTGCTGCTGCTGCTACTGCTGCTGCTGCTGCATCAGCAATAGCTGCCCCAGCTTTTGCTGCTGCTGCAGCTGCCTCCTGCTGCACTGCGTAAACAAGTGCAGCAGATGAAGGCGCAGCGTAGGAAGCTGCTGCTCGAACAGCAGCAGCAGCAGCATTTGCCGCTGCTGCTGCTGCTGCCAAACGATCCCCAGAGCCAAGAGCTGCAGCAAATCTCCAGGTCGCCAACAGCAAGACTTCTGCGGGACTTTCGTTGCTGCTGCTGCTCTTGCTGCTGCTGCTGCTGCTGCTGCTGCTGCTGTTCGGGCTGCTGCTGCTGCCCGAACTGCTGGCGCTGCTGCTGCTGCTGCTGTTGCTGCTGCTGCTGCTGCCGTCTTTAGATGGCATATGGCGCCATTCCCCTGCTGCCGCTGCTGCTGCTGCTGCAGTGTACGTAGACCCTAGGCCTCTGAAGGCGGCGCAGCCTGCTGCTGCTTTTTCTGCTGCTGCTGCAGCAACTATTTCTGTCGTTGCTGCTGTGGAACGCAGCAGTTGTGAGAGCTGCTGCTGCTGCTGGCTTGCTGTGGCAGCAGCAGCTGCTGCTGCTGCAGCCGCAACTGGCGGGCTCCAGCAGAAAGTGTACAGACACCGCAGGCCCCAGGAAGCAGGAGCCCGCAGTCCTGCGGCTGCTGCAGCGCAGCAGCAGCTGCTGCTGCTGCTGCTGCAGGTGCTGCAGCAGCTGCGAGCCCTTGTGCAGAGCCCCCGTCGCTGCAGCAGCAGTGGCCCCGGCGGCGGCCGCCGCAGCCGCTGCTGCTGCTGCTGCTGCACCTGCTGCTGCCTTTGCTGCTGCTGCTGCTGCTGCTCCCCCTGCGGGGCCCCGCCGCGTGTGCAGCGCAGCAAACTCTGCAACAGCAATAAATGCAACAAAGTAGCCCTCGAGCCAGCCAAGCCAGAGGCGCCACAGCAGCTGCCAGATGCTGCTGCTGCTGCTGCTGCTGCTGCTGCTGCTGCTGCCCCAGGCCCCCGCCCGCTTAAGCACTGCCACATCCAGCTGCTGCTGCGCAGCAAATAAAGCTGCTGCTGCTCTCGCCTCGCCATTGTCGCTGCCGCTGCACTCGCTCCACAGCTCCACAGAAGACGACAGCCACTCGTCTTGCTGCTCCTGCTGCTGCTGCTGCTGCTGCTGCTGCTGCTGCTGCAGTGGGGGCTGCTGCTGCTGGGGCTGCGCGGGGTGCTGCTGCTGCTGCTGCTGCTGTGCCTTGGGCTGCTGCAGCTGCTGCAGCTGCTGCACACTGGGCTGCTGCGGCTCCAGGCACTGGCGCGGCTGCTGCTGGAAGAGAAAAGCCTCCTGCTGCTGCAGCAAATGCTGCTGCTGCTGCTGCTGCTGCTGCAGCACCGGGCGCAGCAGCAGTTGCTGCACCGCCTCAGACCCGATCCCTTGTTCCATAGCCCAGCGAGTGAGTCGGTACTGCTGCTGCTGCTGCTGCTCCTGCAGCCACCGCAGCTCTGCTGCTCGCTGCTGCTGCTGCAGCTGCGCCTGCTGCTGCAGCAGCAGCCGCTGCTGCTCCTGCTGACGACGCATGTGCTGCTGATAAACTTGCTGCAGCTGGTCCAGTTGCTGCTGAAGCTGCTGCAGCCGCTGCTGCTGCTGTCTGTGGCGCTCATTTGCAGCGACAGCTGGGTCGTGATGCTGCTGCTGTTGCTGCTGCTGCTGCTGCTGCTGCTGCCGCTGCTTACAGATAGGTACACTCCGCGCTTCCGGCTGCCGAGTAGCAGCTGCTGCCCGTTGCTGCTGCTGCTGCTGCTGCGTGCGCAGCAGCACGTTGCCGTGTGGCGGATAGTGTGCTGCCACATTTTGCTGCTGCTTCTGCTGCTGCTGCTGCCGCTGCTGCTGCTGCTGCTGCTGCTGCTGCTGCTGCTGCTGCTGCTTGCGCCTCAGGTCGGTCAGCAGCTCGGGGTTCCACCGGGTTACAGTGCGCCTGCTGTTGACGGTGCTGCTGCTGCTGCTGCTGCTGCTGCTGCTGCACCCGTTTCTGCTGCTGCTGCCGCCGCCAATCTCACGGTGGTTGCGGTCTAGTGTTGCTGCTACAGGTGTTGCTGGTGCTGCAGTTGCTGCTGCTGCTACTGCCGTTGTTGCTGCTGTTGCTGCTGCTGTTGCTGCTAGCGTTGTTCCTGCTGTTACTTGTGCCCTTGTTGCTGCTGTTGCTGCTGCTGCTGCTCCTACCGCTGCCTTTGCTGGAGCAGCAGCTGTTTCCTGCTGGCTGGAAAGTTTCTGTAAGCCGCAAGAACTGCTGCTGCTGCTGCTGCTGCTGCTGCTGCTGCTGCTACAGCTGCTGCTGCTGCCACTGGTGTTAAAAAGAGCGCCAAATGCGGTGGTCAGTGAGCTGTTGCTAGTTAGCAGCGGCGCTGCTGCTGCTGCTGCTGCTCCTGCTGCTAATGATGCTGCTGTTGCTGCTGCTGTGGTTGATGCTGCCGCTGTTGCTGTCGCTGCTGCTGCTGCGGAAGGCAATGACTGGGGCCGCTGCAGCCTGCGGCTGCTGCTCGCTGTGCTGCTTCTGCTGCTGTTGCCTCCGCTGCTGCTGCTGGTAAAGCTGCTGCTGCTGCAGCTGCTAATTGTTCTGCTGCTGCAGCTGCTAATTGTTCTGCCGCTGCTGCTGCTGCTGCTGTCACAGCTGCAGTTGCTGTTAGCGCGTCTGCTGCTGCTGCTGCTGCTAACCCGACCTAGTGTGCGGCTCGCAGCAGCCGCAGCCGGCCGGCCCATGCCGCTGGTGCTGCTGCTGCTGCTGCTGCTGCAGCGGCTAGCGCCACTGCTGCAGCAGTTGCTGCTAGAGGCTCCTGCTGCTGCTGCTGCTGCAACTGCTGCGCATTCCTGATGACTTCATGGGGCGGAAGTGCTCCCAGAGAGCACAGCAGCAGGTAAAGATGCTGCTGCTGCTGCTGCTGCTGTTGCTGCTGCTGTTGCTGCTGCTGTTGCTGCTGCTGCTGCAGGCTTCAAATACAGGACAGACCACGCTGCAGGGTAGGTACACCGCCACACTGCAGCAGCAGCCGCTGCTGCTGCGGCTGTGCCTTTCTACTGCGGCTGCTGCTGCTGCGGCTGTGCCTTTCTACTGCGGCTGCTGCTGCTGCTGCTGCTGCTGCTAGGGGCAGCAGCAGACAAGTTTTCCGGGGATCGGGTTGGCAAAAAGGGATCCCGATGTAGCTGCTCCAGCAGCAAGACCAGCCGCTGCTGCTGCTGCTGCAGCAACGGCAGCAGCAGCAAACGATGCAGACCCCAGTTCGTGTTGGCCCCAAACGCTGCTACAGCAGAAGGGGAAAAAGGATATGCGTAAACTGAGCAGCAGCAGCAGCCCCTACCCCAGGAGCAGCAGCAGCTGCAGCAGCTGCTGCTGCCATTGCTGCTGCATGCACGTGCTGCAGCGGCTGCTGCTGCCGCCCCACACTAATGGCGAGTCTTCTTTGTTTCTGCAGCAAAGCACAAATGTAAATCATTAGAATACTTTATTGCGCAGTTGTGGGGTGTATGTACACCAGAAGGAACACCCCCGAGCGGACAGCAGCAGCAGCTGCTGCAGCTGCTAGTTCTGCACTCGAGACTCTGCCAGCAGCAGCAGCTGCTGCTGCTGCCGCTGCTGCTGCTCACCGACACTGTGCTGCAGATTTACAGACAGATTAGACCTAGGAACGTTCTGTTTAGCTGCTGCAACAGCAGCAGACAGCGGAAGGACAGCACAGCTGTGCCAGCTGCAGCACAGCTGCAACAGCAGCAGCAGCAGCAAGGCTAGCAGCATGGGGTCCCGGCGGCAGGCGAGACCTGCTGCTGCTGCAGCAGCAGCAGCAGCAGAGCCAGGGTCTGAGGCTGGCGCCCTGCAGCAGCAGTCAAGAGGTGGAAGCACGTGTGCAATCGTTCGCGTGCTGCAGCAGCAGCTGCAGCAGCACACAGCAGCAGCAACTGCAGCAGCAGGAACGCAGCTAAGTGGCGTCTGGCGGCGGCAGCAGTCTGAGCTCTACAGCCGCGCCCACTCGGGGCGTATGTACACCCGGGAGCTGCCTGCGTTTGCAGACTCGTGGCTGCTATTTGCTTCAGGCGAGCAGCAGCAGCAGCAGCAGCAAGCAGCAGCAGCAGCAGCAGCAGCGGGCGGTGCTTCCAGGCGGCAGCAGCAGGAGGCCGCGCTCTTTCAGCAGCTCCTGCTGGCTCTGGAAGAGGAAGCATGCGACCTGGAGCAGCAGGCAGCAGCAGAACAGCAGCAGCAGCAGCAGCAGCAGCAGCAGCAGCCGCTGGGGCCAGAAGCCACAGCTAAGACGCTGCAGCAGCTGCGCAAGGGGCGGCTGCTGCAGCGGGGCCGCTTGTTTGCTGCTGCCGACGCAGACACGGAAATATATAGCAGCAGCAGCGACGAGGAATGCAGCAGCAGCAGCAACAGCAGCAGCAACCAGGGGGGTTGGCTGCTGCAGCAGCAGCAGCGGTTTGCTGCTCCGCTGCTGCCGCTGCGCGCTGCCTTTCGGCAGGCGCGGCGGCAGCAGCAGCAGCAGCTGCGGTCGCAGTTGCTGCTGCTGCAGTGGCTGAGGTCGCGGAGCCTCCATGCGCTGCAGCAGCAGCAGCTGCTGCTGTCGACGGACGGCATCGCTGCAGCAGCAGCAGCAAACGGAGCAGCAGCAGAGCAGCTGCAGCGCATGCAGCAGCAAAGAACTGAAGTTGTGGGGCCCCGCAGGGAGCTGCGGCTGTGGCAGGAAGCAGCGCGGTGTCTGTCCACCCCGTGCTGCAGCTTCGTGGAGCTGCTGCTGCAGAGCAGCAGCAGCAGCAGCAGCAAGTCGGCGGTGCAGCTGCTGCTGTCGAAGGACGAAAGGAAGGAGCTGCTGCAGCTGCTGCAGCAGCAGCAGCCCCTCAGCCCGCCCCCCTGCTTCCTGTCCCACGGCTCCGCTGCTCTCAGCTGCAGCAGCTGCTTCTTCTGGCTGCTGCTGCAGCAGCAGCAGCTGCAGCAGCTGCAGCAGGGAACCTGCGTTGCACGCAGCGGGGGCGTCCACAGCCATCTCGCTCGCTTCCTGCTGCTGCAGCAGCAGCTGCTGCTGCGGCTGCTGCAGGCTGACGCCGCCCTGGAGGAGTTTTCTCCTGCTGCTGCAGTGGCAGCTGAGGCAGCAGCAGAAGCAGCAGCAGCAGCTGCTGCTGCTGCTACTTCAGGGGCCGCTGTCAAGAACGCCGCAGATGGGCAAAGAGTATACATGGGTGGGTTGCTGCTGCTGCTGCCTGCTGCTGCTGCCTGCTGCTGCTGCCTGCTGCTGCTGCTGCTGCCCCTTTTGCTGCTGAAACGCCTGTTGCTTTTATACTGCTGCGGCTGCTGCTGCTGCTGCTGCAGGCAGCGTGGAGTGTATATACAGCTCCTTGTGGGGAGGGGGCTACAGCAGCAGCAACAGCGCGACAGAGCTGCTGCTGTGGCTGCAGCAGCTGCAGCACTTGCACCCGTTGCTGCTGCAGCAAACAGCAGCACCCCGCAGCAAGGAGAGACGCAGGAAGTGGCAGCAGCAGCAGCTGCTGCTGCACGGCAGCAACAGCAGCTTTGCTGCTGCACCTCTCTCCCGCGCAGCAGCAGGAGAAGCAGCAGCAAGCAAACCCGTATCGCAAGACACCTACAATGCGTCTCTCCTCGCAGGCAAACCCTAAACCCTAAACCCTAAACCCTAAACCCTATCTGAGCTTTGGGCCCGCATACCCCAAGAACGCCTCTGCTAAACCCTAAACCCTAAACCCTAAACCTTAAACCCTCAGTGCAGAGTTTACTCGCACACGAACAAGTGCCTAGCTGACTAGCCATTAGACTTAGGGTTTGGAGTTCAGGGTTTAGGGTTTAGGGTTTAGGGTTTAGGGTTTAGGGTTTAGGATTTTTAGTTTTTGTTGCGTGCGCGTGGTTGGCCAGATGGTGGACTGGAAATACAGCAGGACGGCGACAGCAGCGCATCTGAGACGGAAGCAGCAGCAGCAGCAGCAGCAGCAGCAGCAGCAGCGGATAGCTGCTGCTGCTGCCTGTGCACCGGCAGCAGCAGCAGCAGCAAGTTTGCTGCAGCAGATGCTGTTGCGGCGTACAAGGGCTTAGGGTTTACACACTTCAACGACTGCTGGCGCATGCAGCCCCGCAAGCGCCGCATGCGGGTGCTGCTAGGTCGGCAGCTGCTGCAGCAATTGCAGCAGCAGCAGCAGCAGCAGCAGCAGCAGCAGGGAAGGGGTAGCAGCAGCAGCGGTTGCAAGAGAGAGGAAGCCGACTTAGAAGAGGACAGCGAAGGTGGCGCAGAGCCCGCGGCTTCTGGTGCAGCAGCAGCAGCACCAGCAGCAACAGCAACAGCAGCAACAGCAACAGCAACAGCAGCAGCAGCAGCAAAAGCAGCAGCAGCAGAGGACTTGACAGTGGAGTACTCCAGCAGTGAAGATTCCTTCTGCGGATTTGCCCGCGATCAAAGTGCCTTTCGGTCAGCTTGCTGCTGTTGTTGCTGCTGCAGCTGCTGCTGCTGCTGCCGTTATTGCTGCTGCAGCTGCTGTCTTTACCGGTGCTGTTGCTGCTACTGCTGCTGGGCTTGCTGCTGTGGGCGTTTTACAGTTGCGCCGTTCCCCTTATACCCAAGTTGCTGCTGCTGCTGCTGCTGCTGCTGCTGCTGCTGCAGGCGCTTCCGAAGGAACTGGGTGTCTTCTGCTGCTTCTCGCTGGCAGCAGCTGCAGCAGCAGCAGCAGCAGCAGCGCGACTCGGCGCGGACCTGCACGAGGGGCGGAGACGCCCAGGGGCATGTGCTGACTGCTTATTTGCTGCGGCTGCAGAAGGCTGCTGCAGCGCGGCTGCAGCAGCAGCAGCAGCAGCAGCAGGGGCGGCACAGCAGCAGCGAGTTGCTGCAGCAGCTGCGTCGCCGCCCCAGCGCTGCGGTGTATGCGCAGCTTGCACGCCGCTCCCGTGTCTCTCTGCTGCGGCACCGGGCTCTGCAGCAGCAGCAGCAGCAGCAGCAGCAGCAGCAAAAGCACAGCCGCAAGCGCAGCAGGGAGGCCGAGGGGGGATCGGGATCGTGTCTTCTAGACTTAGAAGGCCAAGAGACGATCCCGCTGCTGCAGCGCAGCAGCAGCAGCAAACGAAAGGAGACGCAGCTAGCAGCAGACAGCAGCAGGAAGGTGCTGCTGCGTCTCCACCGCAAACCCCGCGTGCGCTCTTTCGAGCCCAGCTGGGCCCTGAGCAGCAGCAGCAGCAGCAGCAGCAGCAGCAGCAGCAGCAGCAGCAGCAGCAAGCAGCAGCAGCACTTCGGGGTTGCAGCAGCAGGAAACTGGCTGGGCCGAGAGGTTCTTTTTGCTGCTGTAGACGAAGCAAAAGTTGCAGAAGAAATGCCGCATGCAAAAAAGTTTCAAGAAACACTTGGGGGAATGGTCCAGACTCTGGGGAACAGGTGCCTGCTGCTGCTGCTGCTGCTGCTGCTGCTGCTGCTGCTGCTGCTGCTGCTTCTGCGGTTGTAGCTGCTGTTGTTGCTGCTGCGGCTGTTGCTTCTGCAGATTCTGGTGCTGTTGTCTCTGCTGCTGCTGCTGCTGCTGTCGGTTGTGCTGCTAAGGAAGGGGCCTATGCCCTATAGTACTGCTGCTGCTGCTGCTGCTGCTGCTGGTTAGTTTGTTGCTGCTGCTGGCCTTTTGCTGCATGAAAACTTGTTTTGCTGCTGACGAGGCGACTCCCACGTACAATTTCTCAGCGCAAACTCAAAACAGGGTTTAGGGTTTAGGGTTTAGGGTTTAGGGTTTAGGGTTTAGGGTTTGTGCGTAGGCGGGAATACTGCGTTGTTATCGACGATAAGACAGGCAGCATTTCTATTTATCCCTGCAGCCGCCTTTCTTTCTTTTTGCAGGAAACCCCCGAGCAGCGGGCCAAAGACTTTGTAAGGGTTTAGGGTTTAGGGTTTAGGGTTTAGCGTTTAGGGTTTAGGGTTCAGGGTCGGGGCTTTAGGATTTACGGTTCAGGTGCAGCTCTGTCTTACAATACCTTCCATTTAGGGTTTAGGGTTTAGGGTTCAGGGTTCGAGGTCAGGCGCTTCCACTGGGAGGCCCAGGGTTAGGGTTTAGGGTTTAGGGTTTAGGGTTTAGGGTTTGTGGTGTTCAGTATGCGCTGCAACGGGAAGAAATGCAGCGGGGCTTTGACGGGCTTCGGGTGTCTCTACACTGCCGCTCTTTGTCTCTCCGTTCTTTGTTGGAAGTTGGCTGCCACTTAGGTCCTCAAGAGCTCAAGTATACGAACCAAGTGAGGGTTTAGGGTTTAGGGTTTAGGGTTTAGGGTTTAGGGTTTGGGGTTTAGGGTTTAGGGTTTAGGGTTTGAGGTTTAGGGTTTAGGGTTTGGGGTGGGGGGTTTCTGCGTCGGTCTGCGGGCGCGGGGCGAGGGTTTGGAGCTCGGGGTCTGGTGCAGGGCTCTAGCTCAGCTGTGCTGCTGCTGCTGCTGCTGCTGCTGCTGCTGCTGCTGCAGGCGCGTCTGCAGCTGCAGCAAACGGGGTCTTGGGTTGCTGCTGCTTTTGCTGCTCGCGCTGTGCCGGTGACTGAGGGGCAAATTGAGGTGTCTAGACACCTGGCGCGGTCTGCTGCTAAACCCATTAGGAGCCGCAGCGAGTTTGAGAGTTTCTTCACAAAAGCAGCAAGCAGCAGCACTGCTGCTGCTGCTGCTGCTGTTGCTGCTGCTGCTGCTGCTCACGGCATCCCGGCAGCGCTGCTGCGCAAGGCGCACGCTGCAGCAATAGCTGCAGAAGCTGCTGTCATTTCCCTTCAAGAAGGAATCTGCAGCAAAGAGATGTGAGCAAACTCGCCGAGGGTTTAGGGTTTAGGGTTTAGGGTTTAGGGTTTGGATGTTTCACTCTGTTACTGGTCATCCGGTCAGACAGCTCCACGTGCACTGGAAAGCAACAGCATTTAGCGCTTAGGGTTTAGGGTTTAGCGTTTAGGGTTTAGGGTTTAGGGTTTGGGGTTTTTGTGTGCAGCTTCGAGACAGAGATTTTACCTGAGATCCTTCGCAGCTACTATCTCAAGTCCCACCCTCTTCTGTCGTAAGCCCTAAACCCTAAACCCTAGTTCTCAGGCCCAAACCCTAAACCCTAAACCCTAGCCGCCAAACCCTAGCCCCTACTCCTGAAGCCATAAACACTCAATTTGCTCATGAGCAGCAAAAGGAGGTCCTGCGTACTGCCGAGCTGTGTTTGCCGCAGTCTTCTAGGGTTTAGGGTTTAGGGTTTAGGGTTTAGGGTTTGGGGCTTGTTTGTCTCAGGAGCTGCTACATAACAGCCCGCAGTGCCTATGCTGCTCTGCAGCAAGACGAGCAAACCGCAAGAAACAAATCGCGTGTGATCACGGGAGGGGTAAACCCTAAACCCTAAACCCTAAACCCTAAACCCTAGAGAGGCGCTCCAGGCTGCAAAGCCGCGAGCGCTTCTTTTGTTTATTTTAGGGTTTGGAGCCATCGCTTAAGATGCTTCTCGCATCTGCAGCTCGTCGGTGGTTTAGAGTCTAGCGTTCAGGGTTTAGGGTTTAGGGTTTAGGGTTTAGGGTTTAGGGTTTGCGATCAGAGCGTCCGGGATCCAAGCGCGGGCTTGTCTTCGACTGCATTGCTGAAGCAGTTTAGCGAGTGCAAGGACGCTGCAGCTGCGAGCGGCCCGGCAGCAGCAGCAGCAGCAGCAGCAGGCATTGGTGCAGCAGCAGCAGCAGCGCCGCAGCAAATGCTGCAGCAAATGCTGCCTCGATTTAACCCCAAAGCCACTTGTGTTGAAGAACTTTTTTGTCTTGACGATTTGGTGCCGCTGCAGCTGCTGCAGGACGGCTCGGCGCAGACGGGCACTGCTGCTGCTCCGGTGCTGCTGCTGCTGCAGCAGCAGCAGCTGGACCCGCAGCAGCAGCAGCAGCAGCAGCGGCAGCTGGCCCACTGGGGCGAGTTCATTGCTGCTGCTGCTAAGCATGCTGCGCTGCAGAAGCAAATTGGTGCTGGCAGCCACCTCAGCAAACAGCTCACGCTGCAGCAGCTAGCCAGACTTTTGAAGATTCTGAAGTTCCTTTGTCTTCTTCTCAAGAAGCAAAGACGCTCCTTCTCCAGCCAACAAGACGTGAGGGTTTAGGGTTTAGGGTTTAGGGTTTAGGGTTTAGGGTTTAGGGTTTGGGGTTTGCGGGGCTGCGGTTTTCGCCACCGCGGGCGGCCGCAGCAGCGCTGCTTCGAGCCCAGGAAGCTGTGGGCCCAGGGTTTGGGGATTAGGGTTTAGGGTTTAGGGTTTAGGGTTTAGGGTTTAGGGTTTGTGCTGCAGCTGGCGAGGCAGCTGCGGGTGGGGCCGGAGCCCCCTGGCCACGCAGTGGCTGCGTGGCTGCAGACGGAGTTTTTGAAAAAGGGTTTTGACGAGAAGTACAGCATGCCCAAGGAGTACCAAACCAAGTACTGCTAGGGTTTAGGGTTTAGGGTTTAGGGTTTAGGGTTTAGGGTTTAGGGTTTAGGGTTTAGGGTTTGCGGGGGTTTGGTGTTTAGGGTTTGTGAGGGTTTAAGGCTTGCTAGGGCTTAGGATTTAGAGTGTGTGAGAGTTTAGGGTTTGCCAGGGTCTAGGGTTTACGAGGGTTTAGAGTTTCCTAGGGTTTAGGGTTTGCTAGGGTTTATGGGCACCGAGACTGCAGGAGGTTTACACCCTTCAGTGGGTACGAGGGGAAGCCAGGGCACAAAGCATGGACAAAGGGCTTAGGGTTTAGGGTTTAGGGTTTAGGGTTTAGGGTTAAGGGTTTAGGGTTTAGGGTTTGGCGAGGGCGTTTAGGGTGCTGATGACGATCGCTTGGGTTTGCTGCGCGTTGTCTGCGGACTTCAAATTTGACTTCACGACTCTTTTGGAGGTGGAGTTCAACAACGAGAGAACCGCAAAGTAAACCCTAAACCCTAATTTAGGGTTTGAGAGTCACCAAAGCTTGGCAGTGGCTGACTGGGGGAATTAACCCTAGTTTAGGGTTTGCCAGCTCCTCAGCATAATAAAGCCTTCGCGCAACCCCCTGCAGCTTGCTGCTGCTTCACCGGACAGCTCGAAGCAGCAGCAGCAGCAGCATCAGCAGCAGCAGCAGCAGCATCAGCAGCAGCAGCATCAGCAGCAGCAGCAGCAGTGTTGTCGTTTGTGTGCAGCTTCGCGGCGTGTGCTTCTCTCATTGGTATGAAACCCTCACGCACCAACGAAGTAAGTTCACTCAGATATGGGTTTGGAGTGAGGGTTTAGGGTTTAGGGTTTAGGGTTTAGGGTTTCTTTGGAGTTGACGTCTCTAGAAGGCCGCACTGGCCGGGGCCGTTTATTGTTAAGGGTTGTCGAGGGTCTAGGGTTTGTGTAGGGTTTAGGGTTCGGTTATAAGAAAGGGTTTGCCTACTAGGGTTTAGGGTTTGTTCTCCAGAGTTCATCCGAGGGTTTAGGGTTTGCTCCCTAGGGTTTAATGCCTATTTGGGCCTAGGGTTTGCTTTCCCAGGGTTTAGGGTTTGCTTTCTAGGGTTTAGTGTCTACTTGGGTCTAGGGTTTGCTTTCTGAGGGTTTGGGGTTTGCTGTCCAGAGTGTACTGCCTTCCCCCCAGGGTTTATCTCCAGTGTTCCCCAGGGTCCCGGGTCTCGTTCTAGGGTTTAGGGTTTAGGGTTTAGGGTTTAGGGTTTGTGGTTTGCAGATGGAATACCAGCTGTCGTTTCCTTCGCCTTTAGTGCAGCTGGAAAGTGCTTCGGACCTTTCAATGTCTCTACAGTCCGTTTTCGAGGAGAAGAGAAAGCGGCGGCGCTAAACCCTAAACCCTGCACGCTAAACCCTCGCTAAACCCTAAACCCTAAACCCTCTAAACCCTAAACCCTCGACTTCGGGTCCAAACCCTCGCTGTTTGGCGAGCAGCCGCAAACTTAAGTTGGGCGCTGCGGTGTACGTACACCCCGTGCACCCTCGACACCCAAACCCTAAAAAGGAGTTTCTTTTCTTTTTATTCAAACCCTAAAAGACAATATCTTGTCTTTCGTTCAAACCCTAAACAACAACTTCCTTTCTGTTTATTTATTTTAAAAATGCTTTTCGACTTTTTGTCTAAACCGCTGCCGCGGGGTGTATAGGCAGCTGCTCCGGCGTCGCTGCTGCGGTGTATAGGCAGCTTTCGGGTGTATATGCAGCTTTCGGGTGTACAGGCAGCTGTGGGGTGTACAGGCAGCTGTGGGGTGTATAGGCAGCTCTCGGGTGTATCGGCAGCTGCTGCGGGGTTGCTGCTGCGGTGTACAGGCAGCTGTGGGGTGTACAGGCAGCTGCTGCTGTGAGGTGTATAGGCAGCTGTGGGGTGTACAGGCAGCTGTGGGGTGTACAGACAGCTGGGGTGTACAGACAGCTGCAGCAAGAGTCAGCTCTCAGGGTGAATTCCATGAGCAGCAAGTTGCTGCTTCAGTTTTTCATTCTTTTCAGTTAGTCTTTCTGTTTCTTCTTTGTACTTATTTGCTGCTGCTGCTGTCTCCTGCAGCAGCGAGTCCATCTCAGCCAGAGCCTCAGCGGCTTCCGCTAGCCTGCGCGCTCCAAACCCTAAACCCTAAACCCTAAACCCTTCGAAGCAGACAGCTTGCAGGGGCCTCACTCTGCAAGGCCGCCAGCAGCAGCAACGGCTGCAGTGCCGTCGCAGCAGCAGCAGCAGCAGCAGCACTAGACAGAACAGCAACAGCAGCGGCAGCAGCAGCAGCGAAAGCGGCAGCAGCAGCAGCACGAGCAGCAGCAGCAGCGATAGCAGCAGCAGCAAGAAACTGACTGCGAATTCTGCAGGTCTTCTTTTTGCTGCTCTTCCAGCTCATTTACTTTCCGCCTGCAAGCCGAAAACCCTAAACCCTAAACCCTAAACCCTAAACCCTAAACCCTAGTTTCAACCCTCCCCTGACTGGCCCCTTGCGAACTTGCTCTCTTCTAAACCCTCAGCAGTCGTCCGCAGGTGAAAACCCACTCCCTGGCTTTACAGCCTAGGGTCTAGGGTTTAGGGTTTAGGGTTTAGGGTTTACTTGAGAGCCTCCACAGTGGACGCCAAGGCCAAACACTCGCTTTCAAATAATTCTTTTTCTTGTCTTGCTGCTTTCAATTCGCTTTGCAAAACCAGCAGCTGCTGCTCCCTCTCGCGCGCTGCAGAACACAAACCCTAAACCCTAAACCCTAAACCCTAAACCCTAAACCCTAGGCTTCAAGAAAAACCCCACCGTCGCCGTAAGCTGCTGCTGCTCGCGAGTTTGGCATTTGCCGTTCCACTTCAGTCCTACCAGCGCCCCCAGAGACTTTCTGCTGAACTAGGGTTTAGGGTTTAGGGTTTAGGGTTTAGGGTTTAGGGTTTGGTACCTCCAGCAGCAAGCTGAAATGCCTCCGCTCGATATCTCGAAAGGCCTCGAGGCCCTAAGAAGCTGAGTTGCTGCTCCGGCGCTTCCTGCACAGCCAAACCCTAAACCCTAAACCCTAAACCCTAAACCCTAGGCACTGGACCTAAACTGTAAACCCTAAACCCTAGCTACAAACCCCCGGATTCGGCCCGTGGCTGGGGTTGGGTCCGTTCTTACCGACTGCGTTGACGCTGCTGCAGTTGGGGGCTCCTGCTGCTGCTTTTGCTGCTGCTGCTGCTGCACTTGCTGCTGCTGCTGCTGCTGCTCTTGGCGCTGCCGCGCCCGGTCAAGCTCTTCCTTGAGCTCTTGCTGCAGGCGTTCCTTCTCTTGCTGCAGCAGCAGCAGCTGCTGCTGCTGCTGCTCGGCTTCCTGCTGCAGTTCCGCCCGCTGCTGCTGCAGCTTCTCAACCTGGGCAAAGCACCCAGTCCTAAACCCTAAACCCTAAACCCCAAACCCTAAACCCTAAACCCTATCCAGTGAAGCAGTAAGAGGCAAAGATGGCAGTAGGCGCCTGCCAGGTCAAGGCTGAAGGGAGTCAACCTCACGGCCTAGGGTTTAGGGTTAAGGGTTTAGGGTTTAGGTTTTAGGGTTTAGGGTTTAGGGTTTGAGACTTGAGTACTCGCATTGCCTGAGTGGCCCTTTGCTCTTCGGCGGCAGCAGCTTCGTCCTGTTGGAAAATCAAGAAGCCGCACCAAACCCCAAACCCTAAACCCTAAACCCTAAACCCTGAGCCCTAAACCCTAAACCCTGACCGCAAACCCTAGGACAGACCTGGGCTGCGAAGAGCTGCTTCCGCAGCGAATTCACTTCTGCTGCATGTTGCTGCTGCAGCTGTGTTAGCTGCTGCTGCTGCTGCTGCTGCTGCTGCTCCCACGAGCTCCGCTGCTGCTGCAGTATTCGGGCTAGCTCTTCGCGCTCCTGCTGCTGCTGCTGCAGCTGCTGCTGCAGCAAATGCTGCTGCTGCCGTGCTGCTGCTGCGTCTTTCTCTGCTGCGGCTATTTTATCAAGTGAGGGTTTTGAAGCGCCAGTGAGCATCGCCTGCGCACCTCAAAACCCTAAACCCTAAACCCTAATCCCAAACCCCAAACCCTAAACCCTAATCTCCAAACCCTACATTAAAAGAAGCAGTACAAGTGTTTGTACAATATATATATATATATTGTATAAACCACAATTTAGGGTTTGGAGCAATAACAAAGAAGAGAAGCAGATGCCCACATGCAATTCATCATTCTCGGACTGCAGCTGCTGCAGCTGCTGCTGCTGCTGCTGCTGCTGCTCAAAGTGCTGCTTCTCCAGCCGCGCAGACATGGCCTTCGCGTCCTGAAAGAAATCCATAGACCCTAAACCCTAAACCCTAAACCCTAAACCCTAAACCCTAAACCCTAAACCCTAAACCCTAAACCCACCCTAAACCCTAAACCCTAAACCCTAAACCCTAAACCCTAAACCCTAAACCCTAAACCCTAAATACAAACCCTAAACCCTAAACCCTAAACCCTAAACCCTAAACCCTAAACCCTAAACCCTAAACCCTAAACCCCTAAACCCTAAACCCTAAACCCTAAACCCTAAACCCTAAACCCTAAACCCTAAACCCTAAACCCTAAAACAAAACCCTAAACCCTAAACCCTAAACCCTAAACCCTAAACCCTAAACCCTAAACCCTAAACCCTAAACCGCAAACCCTAAACCCTAAACCCTAAACCCTAAACCCTAAACCCTAAACCCTAAACCCTAAGCTGACCACTGCATCGAAGAAATAAACCCGAGCCCTCATAGGTCGCGGTGGCCGGCGGATCTGCTCACTGCAGCCCTCAAAGCCTAAACCTCAAACCCTAAACCCTAAACCCTAAACCCTAAACCCTAAACCCTTACATTAAGCTGGTGGGTCAGCTGACTGTTGATGGCCTTGAGACGCTCCACTGTTTCTGTTTGCTTTGCTGCTGCAGACAACTCCAGTTTCCTGCAGCAACAGCAGCAGCAGCAGCTGCAGCAACTGAAACAGCACTTGGTGCAGCAGCAGAACGTGCGGCAGCGGCACCTGGAGTAGCAGCAGCAGCAGCCGCAGCAGCACACAGTATTTGCTGTTGCGCAGCAGCAGCAGCAGCAGTTCCTCACTCTTTCTCAGCTCTTGCTGCTGCTGCTTCTGCTGCAGCACTCGAACGGCTGGCCTCCGCCTCAGCAGCAGCAGCAGTGAGTCGCTGCACCTGCAGCAGCAACGGCACCGCAACAGCAGCAGCAGCAGCAGCAGCAGCACTGGTCAAACCTGGCGCCGCTGCAGTAGCAGCAGCAGGCGGCAGCAGCAGCAAGTAGCTGGTTTGCAGCTGCAGACGGCTACACGCCTCGCTCTTCCTGCGAATAATTTAGGGTTTAGGGTTTAGGGCTTAGCGATTAGGGTTTAGGGTTTAGGGTTTAGGGTTTAGAAATACTTTGGCCTCCAGCTGCGCCACAACTTTGTTTTGTGCTGCTGCATCTGCAGAGAGCTGCTCATGGGCCGCCTTGAGCGACTTGTAGCCCTGAGACACCAAACCCTAAACCCTAAACCCTAAACCCTAAACCCTAAACCCTAAACCCTAAACCCTAGGCCCTGCACTTTAAGCTGCTTCAGTACAGGCTCAGGGCGCAGCAAAATGAAAAGCACAGTCTGTACTCAGCAGCAATGCAGCAGCAGCGGCTGCTGCTGCTGCTGCATCAGCACTGCAGGCAGCAACAACAGCCAGCATCATTGGCTGCTGCTGCTGCAGCAGCAGCAGCAGCAGCAGCAGCAACACTTACATCGCACTGAGCCCGCAGCCTTTTAATTGTTGTGTCTGCTGCTCCCAGTCGATTGGCTAGGGCGTGCCCTTCCTGCTGCAGCTCCGCGTACTCCTGCTGCAGCAGGTGCTGCTGCTGCTCCTGCTGCTGCAGCTTCTGCTGCTGCTCCCGCAGCGACGCGTTCAGCAGCTCGATTGTCCGCAGCAAGTCCTGCTCGTGGTGCTGCTGCTGCTGCAGCTGCAGCAGACATCAAAGCAGAAGCTGCTGGAGCAGACGCGCGTGCTGCAGCAGCTGCGGCCTTGCTGCTGCTGCAGTTGCTGCTGCTGCTGCACAAAGTGCAGCGGCAGCAGCACCGAACGGTTGCAGCAGCATGGCAGCAGAAGCAAGAACACAACTGCCAGGCTGCTGCTGCGGGTGCTGCTGCTGCTGCAGATGCTGCTGCTGCTGCAATTGCTGCTGCTGCTTTTGCTGCTGCTTCGCCGCTTCCTGCGTTTCTCTTCATCTTGGCTTTTCAGATCTAGGGTCTACTCTCGAAGATTCACGGACTAGGGATTAGGGTTTAGGGTTTAGGGTTTGCGGCTGAGGGTTTGGCTTGCCTGCTGACGCAGCTGCTGCAGCTCCTCGTCGGGGCTTCGCTGCGGGTCTAAGAGAACTGAAAGCTGTTCGGACTTGTGCTGCAGCTGCTGCTCCCGCTGCTGCAGCAGCGTTTGCTGCTGCTGCAGTTGCTGCTGCTGCGACTTCAGCAGCTCCTGCTGCTGCACCAGCTGCGCCTCCTGCTGCTGCAGCTGCTGCTGCTGTTGCTGCAGCTGCTGCAGCATCCGAGCCTCCTTGTCCTGCTGCCCCACTACCCCGTGCATCGGCGCCTGCGGACTAGCATCTGCTGCTGCTGCTGCTGCTGCTGCTTTCTCTGCTGCTGCTGCTTTCTCTGCTGCTGCTTCTGCTGCTGCTGCTTCTGCTGCTGCTGCTTCTGCTGCTGCTGCAGGAACAGGCGTCGGCGGGGGTGGGGGGTGCACAAGGGGAGGCACAGCATCTGCTGGCTTCTGCTGAAGTGTAGCAGCCTTCTCTGGCTCCGTCTGCTGCTGCTGCTGCTGCTGCTGCTGCTGCTCTTGCTGCTGCTCCTGCTGCTGCCTCTGCTGCTGCCTTTGCTGCTGCTCCTGCTGCTGTTCCTGCTGCTCAACCAGAAGCGAAGACTCTGCTTCTCCTGTGTCCTGCGCGCCGTGCTGCTGCTTAGGCAAAGTTTCCTCTTGCTGCTGCTGCTGCTGCTGCTGCTGCAATGAATTCAGACCCTCTGCAGCAACAGGGGTGGTAGACACCGCTTCTACTGTTCCTGCTGCTGCTGCTGCTGCTGCTGCTGCTGATGGTCCCTTAATTTGGCCTTCTACTGGCTCTTGCATTTCTCTGCGGTCAGCGGTTGTTGCTTCACTGGTTGCATGTGTGGGCGCTGCTGCTGCTGCTGCTGCTGCTGCTGCTGCTGCTGGCGCTGCTGCTGCTGGCTCTGCTGCAGCTGAGGTGTCCTGTGGTTTTTCGGCTGCTGTGGGAATGTCGGCCGTTGGCTCTGCTGCAGCAGCAGCAGCAGCAGGTGCTGCTGCTGCTGCTGTTGCTTCTGCTGCTGCTGCAGATGGCGGCAGAGGTAGTGGGCTTCCCCACAGATCTTCTGCTGCTGCTTCTGCTGCTGCAGGTGAAGCTGCAGCTGCTGCTGTCTCCTCCCACAAATTAGATCCTGCTGCTGCTGCTGCCGATGGCGTCTCTGCTGCTGCTGCTGCTGCTGCTGCTGCTGTTGCTGCTGCTTTTGCTGCCGCCTCTACAGTGGGAAGCTGCTGCACCTTCAAGTCCGCTTCCAGCCCCTGCGTCCCCAACCCATCACAACTTGCTGCTGCTGCTGTTTCTCTTGCTGCTGCTGCTGCTGCTGCTGCTGCTTCTGCTGCCTCAGCTGATGCTGATGTTGCTTCTGCTGCTTCTGCCGCTGCTGCTGCTCTTCCTTTCGCCAGTGCTGGCTCCAGCTGCAAAGGCTGCTCTGCTGCAGCAGCAGCTCCAGCAGCACGAAGGTCTTCACCCCAGTCATCGAAAGGTAAGAGGTCCTCTAATTCCTGCTGCTGCTGCTGCTGCTG
>NW_013655083.1:37500-50222 GCF_000499385.1 Eimeria necatrix
TTAATTTGCTTCCTACAAATCCATCAACTAAATCAAGTATTAGTTCGTCCATTGACTAGCTACTGGCCACTTTCTTGCTGCTGCTGCTGCTGCTGCTGCTGCTGCTGCCGCTGCTGCTGCTGCTGCTGCTGCTGCTGCTGCTGCAGGTGCTGGCCAGCCGTGGGCAGCTGAAGCTGCTGACTCTGGACGGCGACGAAACTCTTTACCCCGACGGCGGGCAGCTGCAGCAGGAAGAAATGGCCCATTCCATTGCGCAGCTGCTGCAGCGGGGAGTTAATGTTGCTGTTGTCACTGGCGCAGGCAAGCCTTTTGCTGCTGCTGCTGCTGCTGCTGCTGCTGCTGCTGCTGCTGCTGCTGTTGTTGCTCCTGCTGATGCTGCTGCTGCTGGGGCAGCTGTTAGTGCTGCTGCTGCTACTGCTGCTGCTGCTGTTGCTCCTGCTGATGCTGCTGCTGCTGGGGCAGCTGTTACTGCTGCTGCTGCTGCTACTGCTGCTGCTGCCATTGCTGTAGGTGCTGCTGCTGCCGTTGCTGCTGCTGCTGCCACTGCTGCTGCTGCTTTGGCTTCTTTTTCCAATTTTAAATATATATATAAAGGAAGAATAAATAAATGCACAAATAATAATTATTTATTGTCTTTTATTATTTATTCTTTTATCAGAAAAATGAACAAAAGAGTAAATGAATATTAGTTATTCTGTTATTGTCTTTTATTATTTATTTATTCTTTTATTTTTTTTCTTTTTCCTTTTTTTCTTTTCTTCTTCTCCCCACCTTTGCCACTTCCTGCACTCATCACAACTTACTGTTATTATTTACTAACAATTGTAATTAATTACGAATTAGAATTAATTAAATTAGTTGAATTAAATATATTAATTGGATTAATTAAATTAATTATTATTATTTAATTAATTTAAATTAATTTAAATTAATTTAAATTAATTTAAATTGCTTTTAATTAATTCGAATAAACTGTTTGTGCTTTGCGCGGGAGCCCGCGCGGCCAATCTCGCGGGGCGTTTCACGTTTTAGAATTTTTCGTTTTTCGTCGATTTTGGATCTTTTTTGGATCTTTTTGGATCTTTTTGGATCTTTTTGGGTCTTTTTTTGCGAAGTTTTTAATTCTCTTTTCAACGAGGTGCTATTTGATATGCTTTTTGTTTCTTTTTTCTTCTTTTTTTTTCTTTTTTTTTCTTTTTTCGCCTTTTCGGCCCCAGGCTACGGCTACGAGGCCCCCCTCTACGCCCAGCGCCTCGGCTGCCTTTTCCGAGTTTTCCAAAAGTGCAATTTGCCGCCAGCAGCAGCAAAGCGCTTTTTCCTCATGGGAGGAGAATCCAATTATCTTCTCTCGTGAGACTTTGCTGCTGCTGCTGCTGCTGCTGCTGCTGCTGCTGTGGTCAGTGCTGCTGCAGCGACGGCTCCAGAGAGTCCAGTTGTCTTTTCGCGTGAGAAAACGAGCCAGTGCTGCTGCTGCTGCTGCTAGTGCTGCTGCTGCTAATGCTGCTGCTGCTGATGCTACTGCTGCTAGTGCTGCTGCTGCTAGTGCTGCTGCTGCTAGTGCTGCTGCTGCTGCTGCTGCTGCTGCTAGTGCTGCGGAGAGTCCAACTACCTTCTCACGTGCGGAAACGCGCCGCTCCTGCTGCTGCTGCTTTCACTGCTCCTCCTTTTGTTGCTGCTGCTTCTGCTGCTGCTGCTGCTGCTGCTGCTGCTGCTGCAGGCTGTCTGGGTCGTACAAGCTGGAGCCGGTTCCGGAGAGTCAGTGGCGGGGCTACCGGCCCTTCATTTCTGCTGCTGCATGCAAACAGCTGATGGACTTGGCGGAAAAGTCTTTATTTAAAGCAGCAAAAGAATTAAACTTAAAAGGAACTCTTATTAGGAAGCAGCGCGCTGTGGGGCTGGTGCCGCTGGAAGATGCTGCCAGCAGTGAGCAGCAGCTGCTGCTGCTCTTTTTTTCTTCTTTTTCAGCTTTTCTTCTTTTTCAGTTTTTCTTCTTTTTCATTCTTTTATTCTTTTGCATTCTTTTATTCTTTTGCATTCTTTTATTCTTTTAAATGTTAAAGAGGAACTGCAGTTAGAAGTGGATTTCAATTTTTAAGAGTTTCGTTTTGAGGGTTCCTTCACTTGCTGCTTTTGCTGCTCTTTTTATAGCAGCAGCTTTCTTCTTTTGATTCTCTTTTATTTTAATTTATTTTATTTCATTTTATTTTATTTATTCTTTCATTTTCTTCTTTTATTTGAGAGCTTATGGCTATGAATACCTGCTGACAAAAGAGCTGCTCACCAGCCTCGCTACCGCTGCTGCTGCCGCTGCTGCTGCTGCTGCTGCTGCCGCTGCTGCTGCTGCTGCCGCTGCTGCTGCTGCTGCTGCTGCTGCAGGTGTCCGGTTTGGCTGTGTGGACAACAAGGGAATGCACAAGGAGACGCTGGAGGAAGCAGTTATGAGAATACGCAGAGACATTCGAATGGCTTTCGGTTAGCTGCTGCTGCTGCTGCTGCTGCTGCTGCTGCTGCAACTACTACTGCTGCTGTTGGTACTACACTACAACCACTCCTGCTGCTGCCGCTGCTGCTGCTGCCACTGCTGCAACGACTGCTGTTATGCGCCTCCCACCTTGCTGCAACTCCCCCCGCCGCTGCTGCCCCTGCTGCTGCTGCCGCTGCTGCTGCTGCTGCTGCTGCTGCTGCTGCTGCTGCTGCTGCTGCTGCTGCAGGGGCGGACTTCGCAGTGCCGTACAGCGTGTTCAGCGGGGGCTGCGACCTCTGGGTGGACGCCGGCAACAAAGCCGAAGGAGTTGCGCTGCTGCAGGGGCTGCTGCAGCTGCTGCCGCAGCAGTGTCTGCACGTGGGCGACCAGTTCAGCCTCGTGGGCAACGACTTGGCAGCCAGGTACTGCAGCAGCAGCAGCAGCAGCAGCAGCAGCAGCAGCAGCAGCGGCAGCAGCGGCAGCAGCAGCGGCGGCGAAGGCGGAGGCGAAGGCGGAGGCGAAGGCGGAGGCGAAGGCGAAGGCGGGTTGCTGCTGCGCTGCTGCTGCTGCTGCACCAGCGGCGGCGAGGCTGCTGCTGGTGCAGCAGCAGCGGCAGGAGCAGCAGCAACTCTGCTGCTGCTGCTGCTGCTGCTGCTGCTGCTGCACGGGTCGAGGGGGTGCTGCTGCGGGCCTGCTTTTGCTACTACTATTATTAATAAGGCCATTAATGTTATTATTGTTGCTATTACTACTATTCCATTATTATTATTGCTATTATATTTATTATTATTATTATTATTATTATTATTATTATTATTATTATTATTTGCACTTTTGTCTTCTTCTTTTATTTATTTTGTTCATTTTATTTGTTTATATTCTTCTGCCATTACTACTTTATTGCCGTCACTGTTGCTGCTGTTGAATTCTTTTTGTTTTTATTAATTATTTTATTTCATTTTATTTTATTTTTCTCTATTTTTTATTTTAAAATTCTTATTAGTCACTTTATTTTATTTTATTTGCATATTTTTATTTTGTTTTATTTATTATTTTATTTTATTTTATCTTTTATTTTATTTGTTTTATTTATTTTACTTTGTTTTATTATTGATGCTATTGTTGCACTATTGTTGCTGCTGAAGTTATTACTTCTTTTTGATTTTCATCTTTTTTATTTATTTTATTTTTATTATTTTTGTTTTATTATTTTTATCATTTGTATTATTATTTGTTTACTTTTTTTTATTTGTATTATTTCTTATTATCTTTTCTAATTTTGTTCACTACTATTACAATTGTTTTTATTTTTTTCATTTTTACTATTATTTATTATTATTTATTATTATTATTATTACCATTATTATTATTATTATTTATTATATATTGTTATTATTGTTGGGCCCATTAATATTTTTATTGTTATTTCTATTACAATTATTTATTATATTTGATTTTAATTTTTCATCTTTATTTTCCCGTTGTTATTTTCGTTTTTATTTTTATCTTTTTTATAATTGTTTTTATTGTTACAATTATTGGAAGTGTAATTGTTGTTATTGTCTTCTTACTATTCTTTGAATTTCTTTTTATTAGAAGCATTTGCTGCTTGCCTCTTCTTAGTTGCTGCTGCTGCTGCTGCTGCTGCTGCTGCTGCTGCTTCTGCTGCTGCTCTTACTAAATGGAGAGCGCGCGCTGCTTGTTTCTTCCCTTTGCTGCTGCTGCTGCTTTGCCCATTGAATAAGAATCACTTGCTGTTTGCTTCTTCCTAATTGCTGCTGCTGCTGCTGCTGCTGCTGCACCTGTCAAATACGAAGGGCTTCCTGTTTGTTTCTTCTTAATTGCTGCTGCTGCTGCTGCTGCTGCAGGATCTGCTCGCCGGCGCTGTGGATTCGAAACCCCCGCGAGACAGCAGCAGTGCTGCAGGAGCTGCTAGCAGCAGACACAGAAGAAGAAGACAATTAAAATAAAATAAATAAATTGGTATTTATTATCTTTAATTAAATTCGAGAAAAGGTATTGAGAGGGAATAAAGGAATGTAGTTCGGCAGCGAGCTGCTGCTGCTGCTGCTGCTGCGTTTGCTGCTGCTGCGACTGCTGCTGCCGCAGCTTGTGGTGCTGCGGCAGCGCTGCAGCAGCAAAAAGGTGCAGGCAAAGGCCTTGCTGCTGCAGGATGTGCTGCAGCAGCAGCGGCGGGAAGACAGAGGCCGCGTGGCTTTACAGCTGCTGCTGCAGCACGTGCTGCTGCTGCTGCTAGGCTCACATTGCTGCTGCTGCTGCTTGGCTAGGGTTTGTGTCCCTTCTGCAGCAGCTCTTGCTTCTTTTGCTTTTTTCCAAATGGCATTTGCTGCTGCCCGTCGTGCCAGAAGCATGCATTTGGAATGTTTGTAGTGTTGATTTAACTGCTAGACTTAACAGAAACAGCAAAACGCCCCTCAGGGTTTAGGGTTTAGAGTTTAGGGTTTAGGGTTTAGGGTTCAGGGTTTAGGGGGAAGACAGCTTGCCCAGGGCAGGTACTGCGGTGCAGCAGCAGCTTCTAACTTTGTGCAGCTCGGGTTTGCTGCTGCTGCTGCTGCTGCTGTGGGCTTTGGGGTTTTGCTGCAGCAGAGGCTTGTTAGCTGCAGCAAAGCTGAAATATGTATTTAAAAATGCTGCTAATGCATTTAAAGAAGTAAATGAAATCAAACAAAGACAAGAAACTTCTCTCCACCGCCCGCGGCCGAACCTGAACAGCGCCTCGATGCGCCTTGCTGCTGGCTCCTGCTGCAATGTCCAGCAGCAAATGCAGGAAAAAGAAGTTAAAAAAGGAAAATGAAATATTAACATCAAAAGAACAAACAAAGAATTAAAAGTTCTCGAGTTTAAACGTTCAAAGACAAAGAAATGCAGTTCGCGCGTCCCCTGGTCTGGTCTGTGCGCCCACGGGCTGCTGCGGGCTCAAGCCCCAGCTGGCTAGCTGGAGTTCCCGCTGTCCACTTGGACAAAATAAAACAAAAAACTTGAAATGTGCTTCAAAATTAAAGCGAATTAGCTGAAGATCTGCTGCAAAAGAGCTGCTGACGCCTTTTTTTCTCGGGATTTCCCGCGGCAGCGCCGCAGCCTCTCAGGCCACCCACCTGCTGCGGCTCTGCTGCGGCTCTGCTGCTGCAAAGGGAAGCCGCTTTCGTCTTTAAAGTCTCAACTTCTTTCGAGTTTGCAATTTGCTGCAATTCAAGTTCGTTCGAAATCAAGCAAAGCGCAGCTTCTTGCTCGCGCGGGCGCGCAAGCTCTGCTAGACAGGCGCGTTCGGCGGCGGGGCCACTGGTGCATTCCGCAGGAATTTCTGCTTCCACAAGGCCAAAGGGTTTAATTTAAAGTAAAGTTTGCTTCAAACTTGAGCTTTTTGCAGCCTAATCTTCGAGAAAACTCGCTGAGCTTCGCCTGCAGATCTCTGCCTGTAGCGCCACCGGCAGCAGGGTCACCTCCGCCGCCGCAGTCCGAAGCCGACGGAAACCCGCGTCTTCTTTCTTTGCTTTTGCCTTTTTCTAATTTGGCGGAGTTTTTAAACTTATTTTGGCTCTCTTTCTTTCCAAAAACTCTCCAAAGTGCTCTCAAATCGGCTGGATCGGGCTGCGGACAGCGGCGTGGCAAAACTTGAATTGCGTCGGCAGTGCTCGCTTCCCGCCGCGCTCGCCTGTCTGTCCCACTTGTTGCATTTTTATTATTTTTCAAACAAAAATAAAGGGAATTTCGCTGAGGCGGGTGCTGCTTTTGCTGCAGTTCTGCACAGCGCCTTCTCACCCGTGCGGCCGCGAGAGCACTGCCGGTGAGTTCAGGTTTCGACTGTCTTCTGGCCGTTTTTCCTCCTTTCAAGACTCAATTGGAGTTCTTTCTTTGCATATTTCTGCGTCTGTTTTTTTAAAAATCGAATTTAAACGCGAGAACACCTCTGATCGGCCCTGTTCAACTTCTGCCTCCGCGGCGCGTTCCGGCTGGAATGTGACTGTCACCGCCCCGCCGGCAAGTCTGCATTTGTCTTTTCTTTATCGCTTTTATTTTAATTATTCTTTATTTGTATTTAATCAACATGTTCGGCACCAACCAGGCCAGCGCCTTGGGGGGCCCCTGCCTCGTTTCGCACTCTCTGGCTGCGGGCTCGCTGCAGCAGCAGTTTCAAGCCCCAGTTCTCAACAAGGCGCAGCACAGCCGCTTTCTGGGCCAGAACGCAATAAGCTTGAAGCCAGCAGCAGCGGGAGAGGCCCTCCCTGCAGCAGCAGCAGCAGCGCCACCAGCAGCAGCACTGCCCGCAGCAGCAGCACTGCCCGCAGCAGCAGCGCCGCCCGCAGCAGCGGCGCTGCCTGCAGCAGCAGAAGCAGCGGGGTTGAACGACGAAGCGCTGGCTGCTGCCTCGGACCCCGGCAACGCAGCAGCAACAGCAGCAACCGCAGCTGCTGCTGCTGCTAGAGCAGCAGCAACGGGGTTCGTAATGGAACCTCTTGCTGCAATGGATGCAGCTGCTGCTGCAGCACTCGCCTCAGCTTCTATTGAAGCAGCAGCTGTTGCTTCTATTGGGCTGGCCAGTTATGGCTTTTTATCTGAAACTTCTTATCCCCGGACGTGGCGCGATTTGCTGTCTGTTGCTTCGGACGAAGAAGAGGAGCAGCAGCAGCAGCAGCAGCAGCAGCTGCTGCTGCTGCAGCAGCAGCAGCAGGAGCCGCAGTGGCTGCTGCAGTCTTCAACGCGCATGCAGCAGCAGTACCAGCTTCAGCAATACGTTTTCCAGCAGCCAGAAGTGCTGCCGCATCTGCATGAGCAGCAGCAGCAGCTGCAGCAGGAGCAGCAGCAAAACTGGCTGTGGCAAGCGAATGACCAGCAAACGCTTTTCAAGTGGAAGCTGCAGCTGCAGCACGACGATCAGCAGCAATTCAAACACAAAACCCCCGCTCACCTGCAGCAGCAGCAGCAGCAGCAGCAGCAGCAGCAGCAGCAGCATGCAGGCTGGTACGTGCCTCCACATGAGTGGTGCGAGCCCCTCAATCGGGAGATCCAGGGTGTACAGACACTAGAGCAGCAGCAGCCGTCCCAGGTGCCGCAGCAGCAGCCGCTTCAGCCCTCCCAGTTGGAGCTTCTGCAGCTGCAGCAGCAGCAGCAGCAACAGCAGCAGCAGCAGCAACAGCAGCAGCAGCAGCAGCGACAGCAACAGCAGCAGCAGCAACAGCAGCAGCAGCAGCAACAGCAGCAGCAGCAGCCGCAACAGCAGCAACAACAGAAGCAGGAAAAGCAGCAGGACCGACGGCAGCAACAAAAGCGGCAGGAGCAACAGCGGCAGCAGCAGCAGCAGCAGCAGCAGCAGCAGCAGCAGCAGCGGCAGGCCCACGCCCACGATTATTATCGGCAGCAGCTGCAGCAATACGAAGAGCTGCTGCGGAGAGTCCCGCAGCAGCCAGCAGCTCAGCTAGAAGCAGAACTGGCTCCCCTGAGTTACCCAGTGCAGCAGCAGGTCGATTTCCAGCAGCAGCAGCTGCTGCTGCAGCAGCAACAGCAGCTGCAACAGCAGCAGCAGCTGCAGCACCAGCAGCAGCTGCAGCACCACCAACTCCAGCACCAACAACAGCTGCAGCAGCAGCAGCTGCTGCAGCAGCAACAGCAGCCGTCGGACACGCAGGAGTCGCAGCTGCTATGGCAACACCAGCAGCAAGCTGTGCAGCCTCAGCTCGAGCAGCAGCTGCTGCTGCAGCAGCAGCAGCAGCAGCAGATCCTTCAGCTGCAGCAGCAACAGGTGATGCTGCAGCAGCTGCCGCACGTGGCGCTTCAGGAGCAGCAATTCTGTCTTCCTGGAGAGCAGCAGCAGGTTGTTCAGCAGCAGCTGCAGTACCAGCTGCTGCAGCAGCAGCAGCAGCAGCTGGACCCAACCCAGTTTAACTATGAAAGCATCATGTCGCAGCAGCAGCAGCAGCAGCTGCTGCTGCTGCAGCTGCAGCCTGAGGGGCCAGTGGACGAAGCAGCGCTGTACATGGACATGCAGCTGTTTCTGTCCTCGACTTTCGCTGCAGCAGCAGCAGCAGCAGCTGCTGCTGCTGCTGCTGCTCCCGTGTCTGCATGCGCCTTCGGGATCAGCTCTGTCTGCCAATCTGTTGCAGCAATGCTGGAAGATGTGACAGCAATTGAAGAAGAAATGAGAAAAGGATTTAAATGACAAAAAGCAATTGCTTCGAGTGCTGCAAACGCATGCGCTCGGGTGTACAGACACCCCGCTGCTGCTGCTGCTGCAGCGGCTGCAGCAGAAGGGAAGCAACTGCAGCAGCAGCTCCAGCGGCAGCTGCAGCAGCAGGACAAACGCTGCGCCCACTGCAGCAGCAGCAGCGGCAGCAGCAGCAGCAGCAGGTGGTCTTTTTGGCGAAGATTGTCTGTAGAAGAAACTAAGGAGATGAAAGACAAGCAGCAAAAGCAAATTCTTTTGCTGCTTCCATTTGCTGCTGCTCTCTTGTTGGCATTCTATTTGTCTTTGTTCTTTTTGCTGCTGCAGCAGCTCAAACGGACCCTTAGGAGAAGGTACTTTAGGCTTTTTTCAGTTGTGCTGCAGCAGCTAATAATGAAGTTTGTTGCTGCAGCTAGTGCTGCAGCTAGTGCTGCATCTTTTGCTGCAGCTAGTGCTGCAGTTTCTGTTACAGCTGCTGCGGCAGTTGCTGCTGCAGCTAGTGCTGCTGCTGCTGCTGCAGCATCTGCTGCAGAGAGTGCTGCAGCTGCTGGCTGCTGCTGCAGCTGTGTATGCAGCTTTTGCTGCAGTTAGTGCTGCTGCTGCAGCTTTTGCTGCAGCTGCTGCTGCAGCTGCTGCTGCAGCTACTGCTGCAGCAAAAGCCGCAGCAGCAGCAGCAGCAGCAGCAGCGCTCAGTGTTCGCTTGGCTTTCAAGCAGGCTGGGGTGTATGTACACCTCAAATTAAGGACCTCGTTTAAGGCTTTATCGCATTTTGGGTTTTATTTTTTAAATTGAAAAATAAATAAAACATTTTATATAATAAAATAAATAATAAATAAATAAATAAATAAATAAATAAATAAATAAATAAATAGGGCCAAAAGCAGGATATGGTGTCGGTGGTTTTTTATTTATTTATATCTTTTATTAATTAATTTTAATTTACTAATTGCACAAATAATTAATTAATTGGTTTGTTTTTATTGTACTTTATTTATTTATTTATTTATTTATTTATTTATTTATTTATTTATTTATTTATTTATTTATTTGTCATCGCTTTTCTTGGCTCAAGAAGGCAGCCACCAGTTGGGTTTGCTGCAGCTCTTCTTGGCTAGCTGAAATGGCTGTGGCTAGCTAGCTAGCAGTGGCTAGTCTTAACAAACCTGCTGCTGCTGCTGCTGCTGCTGCTGTGCTTGCTGCTGCTGCTGTTGCTGTGCTTGCTGCTTGTGCTGTTGCTGTGCTTGCTGCTGCTGCTGTTGCTGCGCTTGCTGCTGCTTCTTGTCCTGCTGCAGCCCCTTCTGGAGCCCTTCTTGGCTAGCTGAGGTGCCTTTGGCTAGCTGGTTGGCTGCAGCTAGCTGCAAGAGCCTGCCTTTGCTGCTGCACTTGCTGCTGCGCCTGTGTGGCTGCTGCTGCTGCTGCTGCTGCTGCTGCGCCTGCTGCTGCTGCTGCCAGCGGCTTCGAGGCTAAGCATATGAGTCTAAAACAAAGTTAATTTGTCTTTTAGTCATTTTAAAAGACTACTTTTGCCAAATTCCCAACTTGCTGCTTCCCAAGTGCAGCACGAGTCGGAGCCGACGCGTGGCAGCCGCGCGGTGGTCAGGTGTACCGACAGCTCGTCTCGGGTGTCGCGTTCTGCGTTTAATAATTTTAATGGCAGACTTATTTATTTATTTATTTATTACTTTTGTTTTAGTACTCAGCAATCTGTTTTTCAGGGGGTTTGGGGGGCTGGGCAGCTGCCGACTGGTGGGCGGTAGGCGCTGCTTCGCGTGGCTGGAGCAGCAGCAGCAGCAGCAGCAGCAGCAGCAGCAGCTCGTGCTGCTGCTGCGGGCTGCAGCAAGCTTTCCTTTTACTTTATTTCCTTCGTTTCAATCCAACACCAGCTTATTTATCTCTTCCAGTTTGTCTGCCCGCGCGCGCTGCCGCTCGCACTCCCTCCACCGCTCACAGCCGCAGCAACAGCCACAGCCACAGCAGCAGCAGCAGCAGCAGCAGCAGCAGCAGCAAAGATGGGTGTGGATACTTCGCCTTTCCGCTGCGGCAGCCAGCTGCGGGCCATGCTGCACGACTCGATGACTTCTGCGGGTTTGTTTGTGCTGGGGAGTGTGGCAGCAGCAGCAGGAGTGTGCGCGTGCTTCCCGGGGAGTGCTGCTGCGGCTGCAGCAGCGTGCTGCAGCAGCGCAGCAGCAGCAGCAGCAGCAGCAGCAGCAGCACTGCTGTGGACCTGGGCCTTCTGCAGACTCGCCGAGGGCTACCGCCTTCCCCCCTCTTTGAGCCCGCGAGACCTTCGCCCGCGGCTGTTCGTGCTGGTGGAGGCCGCAGTGTCTTTGCTGTGCGGCCAGCAGCAGCAGCAGCAGCAGCAGCAGCAGCAGCAGCAGCAGCACATGCGGGGCAAGGTCTGCGCAGTCACTGGCTGCAACTCCGGGATCGGGGAGGAGATCGCGCTGCAGCTTGCTGCTTGGGGGGCTCGTGTTGCGCTGCTGTGCCGCAACGAGGCGGAGGGCAAGGCCTTGGCCCGCCGCATTCACATCCAGCAGCAGCAGCAGCAGCAGCAGCAGCAGCAGCAGCAGCAGCAGCAGCAGCAGCAGCAGCAGGGGGACCCTGGGGAGTGCGGCGCCGCGTGCCGGGAGGGCTGCATCGCGCGCTTCATAAAGGCGGACCTCTGCAGCCTGGAGTCGCTGCGGGAAGCTGCTGCTGCAGTGGCCGCCTTCTGCAGCAGCAGCAGCAGCAGCAGCAGCAGCAGCAGCGGGAGGCTGGACGTGCTGGTGCACAACGCGGGCGTGCTGCTGACGCAGCAGCTGCTGCTGACCCAAGAAGGAATAGAAAAAATGTTCTACACTCATGTTGTGGGGCCCTACAGTCTGACGCGGCTGCTGCAGTCGGGTGTACGTACACCCGGCAGCCGCGTCATCTTCGTGTCTTCCCTCGCGCAGCACTCCGCGCCGCAGGCCTTCCACCCGCTGAACGCCATGTGCAGCAGCCAGGCCTACGCTGCTGCTGCTGCTGCTGCTGCTGCTGTCCAGCAGCAGCAGCAGCAGCAGCAGGAAGCCAGCCGCGCCCCGCAGACGCCCTGGACGCCTGAGAACTACGACGGCCGGGAAGTCTACGCCTGCAGCAAGTTGGCGGAGACCTGGCTTGCTGCTGCGCTGCAGCGGGACCTCAACAGCAGCAGCAGCAGCAGCAGCAGCAGCAGCAGCAGCGGGGAGGGCGCTGCTGCTGCTGCGCCGCTGCTGGTGGTGAGCGTACACCCCGGCGTTGTCAACACGAAGCTGCCGAGACACCTGAAGGGCCGCAGCCTCCTGTGGCGGCTGCTTGTTGCTGCTGCCAGCAGCACTTTGATGAAGACGCAGCAGCAAGGAGCAGCAACGCCGCTGCTGCTGGCAGCAGCAGCAGCAGCAGCAGCAGACCTCAGGGGCGGCAGCTACTACGCAGAGGGCGAGCTGGGCATTGCAGACCCTCGAGCAGCAAATCGACAAATGCAAGACATCACTCTTGCCATTTGCAAAGCACTCACCAACTTGTAAACCCGCGCTGCTGCTGCTGCTGCTGCTGCTGCTGCTGCTGCTGCACTTGCTGCTGCTGCTGCTGCGGCTGCTGCGGGGGCTGCGGCGCGCGCGCGCTTCAGAGCGGCCGTAGAGTCTGCTGCAGCAACTGCGGCTGCTGCTGCTCTCCGGCGTTTTCAAGCAGCACTAATTGCTGCTGCAGCAGCTGCTGCAGCAGCTGCTGCAGCAGTTGCTGCTGCTCACAAACAGCACGAGCGGGAGTTGCAGGAGCTACTGCCGCTGCAGCTGCGTGAACAGCAACAACAGCAGCAGCAGCAGCAACTCCAGCTGCTGCTGCTGCTGCAGCAAGAGATCTGGCGAGTGGTGCCAGATTCTCCCCGTGGTTCGTTTTTGACTTCGCTTGGCTTCTTTTGTCCTTATTTAGGGTTTAGGGTTTAGGGTTTAGGGTTTAGGGTAGATCTTAGGGCTTAGTGTCTCCAGCCTAGTGCTGCTGCTTTGCTGCTGTTGCCGCTGAGAACAATTGATGGGCTAGCAATATCAGCAGCAGCAGCAGCAACAGCAGCAGCAACAGCAGCA
>NW_013655083.1:54458-55191 GCF_000499385.1 Eimeria necatrix
GGTAAGGCACAGCTGGATAGCGGAGAATCCTAAACAGGAACTCGCGCCAGTCGGCCCGCACCGGGCAAAGCCTCAGCAAGGGTCCTCACCCAGTTCTATTATTCCCGGTTTTCGCACCTCAATAATATGAACTCAACTGTATGAGGATTTTCAAGGTATTTCGTAGTTGTTGACTATAGTCAGGTACCTTTGACCGCCAAGTCGGGCTCGCCAAGGGCCGCACGTAGTAACAGTGAAGACCGCTGTTCACTACATTTGGGGGCTGTTCCGGGAATTTACCAAGTTAATCCGGGACATTTTCTTATGAGTTCGGGATATTACTAAAACAATCCGGGCAGAACTTTCGAACTAGCTCTGGAAGCCCGAAGGGATCTCTTCGCTTAAGTGGGAACCAGAAGGCATATGACCCTCCACAACGGCCAAACGCTACGGCCTCCATCTCAGCCGAACGCCACAATGCCAAGTTTTGCTGGAACAAGCAACAAGCAAATGGGAAGTTGGAAAAAAGTGCTCTTTCTTTTCTTTTGACTTATCGAATTGCTGCTCCTCATGATGACACTTCTCCTCTTTGGTCTGTCTTGGCTTCGAGAAAGATCACCAGGGCCCTCACGGCTGCCTCCGCCAAGCGTGAGCTCCACGCTGCTGCTGCTGCTGCTGCTGCTGCTGCTGCTGCTGCTGCTGCTGCTGCTGCTGAACAAGCGAGAAACCCGCGGAGGATCCCCGTGGCCGATCG
>NW_013655084.1:0-2174 GCF_000499385.1 Eimeria necatrix
ACGGCTCGATTCTTGTGATGGTCGACTCCCTCAGCAAGATGGCCCATTTCGTTCCTGCAGACACGTCATTCACAGCAGCATACACCGTGAAGCTTCTCGCAGACCGCCTTATCCGCCATCACGGCTTTCCAGAGGTGCTCATATCGGACCGAGATCCCCGCTTCTCTTGGGACCTGTGGCAACGGCTCTGTAGCTATTTTAACATCAAACGGTGGATGTCCTCGTCCTACCATCCCCAAAGCGACGGTCAAACTGAAAGGGTTAACTGCGCACTGGATTAGATGCTTTGTACCTACATCCAATCTGACGAACGCGAGTGGGAGCGCTTGCTTCCGGGGTAAGGACTTGCCTACAACATGGCAAGCCATTCATCCACCGAGCTCTCTCCCTTCGAAGTCATGATCTGCGAGAACCCGCTGACTGCTGCGACTCTTGATATCCTAGGCACGTTAGCCCCTACGTTCACTTCTCCGATGACTAAGCTTTTCCGGCAGCTCTGCGACAGAGCAGAGAGCCACATCCTGAAGGCGAAATGGCAGCAGATATACTGCGCAGACACAAAGCGCCGAGCCGTGGAGTATGCAGTGGGCAAAAAGGTTTGGCTCAGTAGCGAGCACCTACAAGCTTCGACCAGCTGCGCTAAGCTCGAGCCCCGTTACCGAGGGCACTTTGAAATCATTGAACGTATACGGACCGTCGCTTACCGCCTCGCTTTGCCTCGTACTTATGCATGCCACAACGTTTCCCATGCTTCGAAGTTAGTTCCCCGTCGCCCCCGCCCTCCAGACTTGGTTCCTCAGAAAGCCGATACCGCCTGGCCCCCTATACGCGATGCAGCAGTCAGTCCAACAGAGGAGTATGAGGTCGATTATATTATGGACAAGCGCGGCTCAGGAGCCGACGCCCAGCTCCTCGTCAAGTAGCGCTGTACTCACTTGGGAGCCCGCTCACCACCTAAAAGGGTGTCGGGCTCTGTTTCGTGCTTGGCAACGCGGCCAGCGAAAGCGTCTTCAGGCTCGAAACTATCTTGCTCCTTCCGAAACGTAGCGGTTTGGCTCCGTCAGCTTCTGCGGCCCGCAGTGCGGGCAGCCTTTCATGACGAGGGGGAAGGGAGCGCTGCGCACCGCATGTGCTTATGACATTAGCATCAGAAGGGAGCAGAGACCGGAAAAGCAGAAATCATGTGTTCGGGGTAAGCTGGCTCAGTCCGGCAAGGAAGGAATTTGTAGTGCGCAGTCACTACAATAGGGCTTGCTGGTGACCTTCAGATGATAGCTAGCTGGTGACCTATACGAGGTTAAGAGGTGAAGAAGCTTATCGAGCGCGGAAATGTCTTACTAGTAAAATAGAAAAGCAATTTTTCAGCAAAATAACGTGTATAAACTAGGCATGCCTACGAATATCCGAAGACTGGGGCTGGCGACAACGCTGGCGCCGGTGCGGGTCACCTTCCTACCGGGCAAAAAAAGCAAGAACCCTGAGGAGCGACTTTTATGAAATTTGGTTTTCAGAACTCAGAACAGATGAACATTTTTAATAATTTGGTGTTCGTTTCATGACTGATGCGTCGATGGTAGAGAGAATTTCAGAGAGTGCGTAAGTCGTGGGCCAGGTAGCATCGTAGTCGCTGCAGAGATCGCGGTGTACTAGAGAACCAGCGCCATTGTAGTCCACAGCACCTTCAGCTGCGACTACGCTCCTACCTGGCCCAAAAATAGGTCGCCCTATAAAAATTCTTCTACCTTTGACGCATCTCTTATGAAGCAAAACCAAAATATCAGTAATAGCAGTCATCTTCCCAAGTTCTGAAATCGATTTTCCTTGGAAGCTCCCCACTCAGGGTTCTTGCTTCCTTGGCGGCCCTGTGGGTTGGTGGCCCGCACCGGTGCGGGCGTTTTCGCCAGCCTGAATCTTAGGATATTCACAGACATATCTACTTTACATATGCTATTTTGCAGATAAGGAATGGCTTGCTGACGCTTGATAACTCGAGTACGCTATTTGCCGAGCGTCAATACACGGAGCTCACGTGGTGCGCAGCCATGGCCTAGTTTGTATTGATATGTTGGAGTGTAGCTTTCTTGTGTGTTCGGTGCGAGATGTTCTGTTTTTATGTAGCTCTACAGAAAGCGCTGAGAAAATAACGGCTCACCGTTTTCGGGAGGCGGGCATTT
>NW_013655084.1:2274-3602 GCF_000499385.1 Eimeria necatrix
AAGCTGCAGTGAAGCCTAGAACCAAACTCCTATGGCGCTGAATGTCTCCGTTTCGTTTTTCTAGTCACATATTAATCGTTCTACGATTGAACTATTTAACCTCTACAGGTTCTTTACTGCCAGCATTTGATCTCTAGAGGTCGTTTTCTGCCAGCCACAGAAACCTGGGATTAGCTGAAATGAATCCTAGGAGCACCCTACTATGAAGCTAATTTTAATTGCTTTGTTTTCTTCGTCAAACATTAATTGTTCTGGTATTGAACTATATACCATTTAAGGGCTTTTTGGGCGGAACACATTGTTACGCTGCACATTGCATTCGGCTTGGCCCACATCCCGTAAGCTGAGGTGATTCGACTCAGACATCCGCGAAAAAAGTTGAACATTGCCATTAGCACTCAGTTATTCCCACCATCGTCCCAGATTAGTACCTTGGAATTGCTCGCTCAAGACAAAAACCTTCTACCACGGAGTTTCAGGCAGCATAACACTGTGGCAGGGCATGTCAAAATTATAGCCCTCGTTTCAAGCGGACAGCCGAAACCGCCGAGCTGGAAAGGCTAATTAAAGCCAGCCGAAAACTGAATGTCGAGTTTGTGAATGCTCATGCAATCGACTCACGCTGCTTTGCGCAAGTGTAGTGACGGTGCGGCCTTTGCCGAGTCACCACTGCGCGCATTGCAGTGGTCTGGAGGGCTCACGAATGGCGTTCACGGATCAGGTTCACGAAGCGAACATGAGCACACCAATCCATAATATTTATTTAAAGGTAAGAAACTAATTAATACAGCACCATATTCAGCAATTGGCAGACCTTGCCAAGCAACTGAGCAAGTTGTGCGTGTGAATTGGAACTCGATGGTGCTCCAGAGGATGCACACCTAGTGCTATCTCGAGTCGACGGCATCGACATATTGTCATAGTGTCTAGGTTTCTTACTGTGTCTTACAACTCTATATTACTGAAACTTCATCTTAAAGCAACATTGACTGTTTTAGTACCTCGGGAATGCGGAGCTGGTAGTAGGAAATGAGCCCTTCCTCGTTCCGGCTGGTTCGCAGCACACCACAGCGCGAACACGAGCCCCATGCTCACTGAAGAACAGCTGACAGAATGCACTGATACGCATGATCAAAAGGCAACAACTAATTTCCTACACTGTCGTGTTTCGCGTTTCGCTTTCCAAGATGGGCTACTGGCTCCTAATATCCTTCAGCTGCTTCCTCCTCGGTGTTCGAGAACATGTGCTCTTCCAACCAGGGGGTGCAGCCACTCTTACGGTTGAGGCCGAACTCCCTCATAGTGGATCATTTGTGCAAAACCAGAAG
>NW_013655085.1:0-1090 GCF_000499385.1 Eimeria necatrix
TAGACGTATACGTGCTTTCATAACCTACGGGCTATTAGAATGTTGGGGATGACCTCGCCTGGATCTCCTCAAGACGACCACTCGGAGAAAGCTCTGTTGTCCACTTGGCAAGACAACAGTAAACCAGTGTTAAGGTGCTGCCCACTGCATAGTGATGAAAATTTCATCAAAGGTGGCGAAGAATGAACACACAGTAGCTAGCTGTATGAAGTACATTCAGCAATTAGCCGCCAATGTGAAGCTCCTGAGGAGAACAGCGAAGTGGAAGTGTGTAGAGAAATCAGCTTTGGAGTTTCAGGTTTTTTGAAAAGCTAGAATGGGAGCATCAAAATGACTCTCTGAGCTCTTGTGGAGGTCTCTCCCACCGAATTGAGGATATACTGAGAGCAATAGAGGCCGAGTGTGCTTGGGCTACACAGCGCATGCTTTTGCAGTGCAAAACTGTACAGGGAGTAAGGTATGTCACTTATGAAGGGAGAGGTGTTAAAGGTATTACTTTGAGAGGAAGCAACAGGGACCCTGGCACGCATCGGCAGAATGTCAATTAAAAGGTGACGAGAAAAGGATATCATCGCAGTTGATGCCGCTTAGAAAGCTATCAGAAGCTACTATGGAAGTGGAACAACATAAAGGGCCGTGATGATAGAGGCTAGAAATTAGCCTGTTGTAAGTACAGAGTCCGACGTCATCTGGCACCAGAAAAGCACGGCGCTTAACAGCGAGAGCGAACCTGGAAACTTAGGGAAATGTGACGGAGTCACAGTAGAATGGCACATTATGCTAGAGAATGCACTACGTCGGGCTGAATCTGGACGGCGCCTCATGGTAACAAGGGACCTTCCGCGCCTGTCCGTGGGAAGAGTGCAACTCAACATTGAATGCTGGAGACTAGGCACTGCTTAGGAAAAAGTACTGATTGTAGTAGAAGTGCTAAGCACCGGCTTTAAGCTGTTGTGACAGGGCCCAAAGCCAGAATTGCCTTTCCTTACTGCAAGAAGCAGTAAGGAAAGGCATTTCTACTACTCTTCGGACACGAAGAAAGAGATAACGCCCTCTAGCCAAAAATGCATAACGGCCTCTTCCGTTGCCA
>NW_013655085.1:1190-3978 GCF_000499385.1 Eimeria necatrix
GTTAACGGCCTCTTCCGTTGCCAGCCGAAAATTCAATTACATGTCAGAAACACTACTACAGAGTGTAGTAAGCCGTGAACTGGAGAGCTGAGGCAAAGTAGGAGGTGGATCAAACCTAGGAGTTAGCCCGCCTGAAAGCGACTGTGGCGAAAGCTATTGATTGAAAAGGTAACTGGAAAGTTCCATTTTAGGGCCATATCGGCTCAATCAATGCAAGATTAAGATGCAGTTTAATCTGACGAGCTGGAAGCCTACATGAATGACGACTTTGTGGCATACCCGTAAAGAGCAATAGCGAAGAAAAGAAAACATGCACTTCGCCGAGCGTTGGACACTCCAGGAGCTCTTTAGACAAGGGATTGTTTTAGACATATAAATAGAGAACGCTTTGAACTTCCCGATTCGAGGCCACGGTCGTTTCGAACTACGCAGAAAGTGACAAGAATTCACCGTGGCCCCATGTCAAGCTTAAGTATACTCTGTTTGGTGCCCTCAGATTGGAGAAGAGGCGAATTGCCAACTTAGATGCTCGTCGTATCATGCAAACACTAATTTATCTTTTCCATGTGTTGCACAAACACAGAACTGCATTTTCCGATACATCTCAGCGGGTTCCCCACGAAACACTCTCAGTCATTGGCAAATGGTCCCACTAAGAAGTCCCCGGAAAAGCGTGCATGTCCTCACCACATCATCAACCTCGGCACAACCCGATCAATGCGTAATCATTCACCTGTAGTTACGGTGAACCTATGCTTCTCCGGAAGTATCCGCATCTTGAGCTGCGGCCGCTCGACTGTTTTAGGACTAATGAAACTTCTCGAAGCCCCGGTGTCCAAGAGCGCCTCATATCAACTCCCTGAAAGCTCAACACGCAGTACCGCTGTCGCACCCGCGTAACACAAAGCCTCTTGGTTGTAAGACTCCTTTGCACAAGTTGACGGCCACCAATGCAGCCACAATCTCTGTTGCCTCTGGCCTGCAGTCTTCCTCTGTTGCCTTCAAAGACTTCCCGTTGCTATCCGTCTTCTCGTACAGAGCCTGTTCACTTCGGATCGGCGCCCGCCCAGACTACCACCGCGTTTCCGATGGCTCCTGAGTCTTCTGCGTGTCCGCATCGTTCGAATTAGTTATCTCCACCGTGTTAAAGAGTTGGTTCCCTCACACGAGGGAGACCAGAATGGCATTAGAATCTGTCGCTACCGCACACAAGATCCCTTTGCCATGGTTAGGCGGTCCAGAACGTTCGTCTCCAGCCAAGCGTAGGACGCGTTGTTTAGGGGTTAAGTCTTCTCAGTGCGCGGACAGGTGGGCTAGCAACTGCGCGTGCCCTACAGCTCGGTCCGGCCTCGGTGGGTTCGTCGGTGGCGATTCCACACCACGCCACTAAAGCCGCATACTGGTCCGTGTAATTCTTAGGGTTACTATTCCACCGTACTTTAGCCAACTCCGTCAGAAATTGACTTCACGACATTGTTTTTTCGAGCCATTTATTCCTACCATGAAAGCGCTATTTGAGAGAGTCCTGAATGTCTCTACATCATGATTATTCTGCAGTGGAGGAGCAACAAACCATGACAGCTGCACACAGCTTGTCAAGTTAGACATGAAACGAAGCGCAAGATCACTAACGTTTGCCTTACTCAAATGAAGACCATGTAGCATGTGTTCAGGGGCTCTCAACAACCCGCAAACTTTCTTCATGGTGGCGTACTCTATATCTGTTCGGAACGCGCTGGCCAGCAATATCTCCTAGACACTGCAAATGTGCATACTGGGAGCAAAACAAGGGCGCGTAGCAGGAACGCGCTGGCCAGCAATATCTCCTAGACACTGCAAATGTGCATACTGGGAGCAAAACAAGGGCGCGTAGCACCTGATGTGCACTTCACTAGGTAGAGAAAATGACACCCTAGAACACAACGCTGATGGAGCGCCCACCATATGCTCTCTCACTGCAAAATATGAAACGACTTACCGTAGTTAATCCTCGTATTCACTCATGACGAGTGCACGGAAAACTACACGCAGCGAGCAAATTAGCATTACTCTCTTATATATAGCCTTTAACACCTTCCGTGTGGGTCAGTTTTCGAGATCCTGTTGCAGTATGCTTTAGTCAGCAAAGCAGAACGAACTTGGTGCAAACACGTTAAACTCTTCCAGAAAACCATTGCATTCTCTCATTTTTGGAAACATGTCAGAGGTGCGTTGTACGTAGAAAAGGCCTGGCATACTGCACATTATTGCACTCTAATGTTTGTCCATTGGGAAAATGGCTATTGAAGCATTCAATTTCCACGGTTGTATCAACTGGACTACAAAATTGCTTATCGTCTTCAGGTCGGCTGTGTTCCTTGCAGGGGAGCTGTGAGCGTTCGTGAAAGTCTGCGTGTTTCGAGGATGCTACATATTTCAGGCGGAGTTTCTGAGTACATGAAGTAGGATGCTTCGACGTTGCGCCAGCAGCACAAAGGGAGACGAACGAATACAGGATAAGCACTAGTTGTCTAAATAACGCGCACTTCGTGCCATCTGGGAACATGTCGCAGTTCTGTTCTGGCCCACGTTGTGATGAAGGAAATGGGCTAGTTTCAGAAGAATATTTGCTCTTCTGTGGCGTGCATCAAGCTTGTTGTAGCAGCTGACGATGAATGTAACGGTTTGGCGTGTAAAGGTCGCACTGTTGTGCAGTTACATTCGTGGAGCAGTTGTTGCGACGTGATGAAGAGACCTGGGAGGCATTCATTGGAATCACGTTTGAGGCAGAAACGACTCACGCGTTGTG
>NW_013655086.1:0-1927 GCF_000499385.1 Eimeria necatrix
CATCATAACTAATATGCATACAAGTTCAGAACCACAATCAGTGAACAGTAATTTACGCAGTAAGAACCTGATTGGGTCAGCAACCACATATGCAGTCGGTTCGCTAGCCTGCGGGCAAAAGCGATGGAGGAATGTGCGACAAATTTCGCAATGGAGGTTCCCATGTTGGGTTTGGCTGACGAAAACATTTGATGTTTTAGCTTCACAATTCTGCGTGGCTCTACGCTGCCCTGAAGTGCAGATTTTCAGGGCCATGTAAACAATTCAATCCAGGAGGATTAATTGTAGACGATGTGGAGACTACTATGCCATTTGGGACTTGCATATTGGGAGACAAATCTTCTAATGTTGTTATATTATTAATCAATTCCCTTTCTCTCTTGGTATGCGCCACTTCATTACGTGGAATGATCCGCGTGTTCAACGTGCTAGACGTGATGCCTTGAACTCTTCTGAACTGAAAAGCAAAAGCCTAACGAGCAAGCAAGTTGAACCACAGAAAACAGACCTGAAATTTGCTTGCCTTTGCAAATCGTCCTGGAAATTTGCGTTAATGGTTGAAGAGACGGCAAAAGGTCTCCAGATTTAAGCATGAGCACGCCAATACTGCAACGATAGATGTGAAAAAGTTTGTGGGGGCCTCCAAACATTTGCATGACATCTGCTAAACTTTCTAAACACGTTCCTTTAGCCACAGGCAGCATGGTAGCATTGTGTCTAGCTTTCCAAATTGCAAATGCTAAGGGAAGAAAGGGAACGCACTATCTGAAACGATTTTTGAGGGCAAGCCTCTCCAGTGTACTTTGAAGAGAAAATTGCAAGCGATGAAAAAGTTTAATGGCAGTTGAAAAAGTAAAGAAACTCAGCCCGCAACACGAATGCTTATCATGTCAAAACAGCAAACTAATCCAGCATCCGTCAAAGAGTGCAATGCTAGAGTATTCGGGGAACGTGGATACGCCGAACGTCGCTCAACTATCGTGCACAGCGGCTTAAGGCACAAATGCATCCTGTAACTACATAGCTGCTGAGCAAGGGTGCCTTGCAATATTCGCTAGCAGGGAACCACTCAGAAGAACAGAACAGATGAACAAGAGTGCGTTCTTCGATATTTAATGCGACAAAAGTCCGGAGACATTTGGCGCTTCTAGTCTTACTAAGGATTGTAGTTGCTGTATCTGAAAAGCAGCAAAGAATATGAAAGTATATCCATTTCTCCACGCGAGCTGCAATTTGGTTAGCCACTATTGCTACAACCCAGATTACCAGTTTATCACAAAATCACCAACATTGAACGCTGTTGGCAAGAGCCTAGACAATGCGGCATTTTCATCCTCAGAGAGCAGTTTCTATCATAAAGTGACAGTCAATTTCCTGCGAGCCCACGGTGACATGCTGGAACAGTATTCCGAACGCTTGTTGCTTCATTGCAAACCTGAAATCGCTATATTTGAGTATTGACATGATGCTATGATATCTTCGTATTTCTTCAGGCGGATAACGACGAATCACATTTCGGGGAAAGGGCGAACCCAGTGACGTAGGCACACTGAAACGCATGATAGCCTACGCAAAGAAGGCTTTGATCTTCTGAGAGGCAGAGGATGAAATGTGTACCGCGAGGGTCTAGAAAATAACGCAAATCAGTAAGCGACCAGCAATTGCAGTATTTACCAGCCCATGAGCTCGGAAAAAAATACAAAAGGTTCAAGTCAACTCAGGCAGTTGCATGCGATTATGTACACCGGATACCACCATGGCCCATTATAAAAGAATCTGTCGCTTTTATCTGTAGCTCCTCCGCCGACAAACAAGGTGGGGGAAAATGCTCCCTGCGTGGTTGGCACTTTCTGAAACGCATAGGCTCCGATTCGCTAGGCAGACATATTCGTTTACCTGGACGATAGAGCAGTAAACAGAGTAGCGT
>NW_013655086.1:2027-4520 GCF_000499385.1 Eimeria necatrix
TTTCATGCATATCCACCGAGCTCATGCTGCAATCCGTTTGCAAAACATGAAATAAACGTTATCCCGAGAGAAATCTTTTAAGAATGTCCTAGATAGAAACATGCCGACCATTGCTTTGTCAATACTATTTTCGGGGACGAAATGACACAACGCTCATGTACCGTTCCAATAATTTATGGTTCAATCATAAAAAGCACATGCAGCGTTGAAACCGCCCACTACGGATACTTGCCATTGAATGCATTTTGAATAACGCTTTTTTGCCGTGATGCTGTTATACGTTCTCTTTGCTTGTCGCATTTGTACATGCAGTTTTCACGTAAGCATGTCTCGCCATGCAAATATATTCGAACGCTGAAGCGCCTTCCTGTCTTACGACTAAATTCTTTCAAGAATGAAAATCAACGCTTTAGCGCCAACAGCGAACAAACCTAGCGCGTACAGTTTTGTTGATCAACAACTGTCTGTCTAGTGCAGTTAGCGTGAAACTCTTTTTTGACTCCAGTGGAATACGGAGACCTCTTTTGCTGTCGCTGAGGGCAAGACAAATTCTATTATCAAGTGAAAGGTATGAACTACACGCTTTGCGAATTGTGTGCTAGCAAGCTGCTTAAGAGCGTTCAATGCGTAGCGCACAGCCTGAACACATAACGAGGAACGGCTTCGCCCTGCACCCGTCATGAAATTGCGCACACGGTTGTGGGGAACAGCAAACTATGCTGCCACGATGTCAAGCAGAAACAGTCCCAGAAAATGTGCCCGCACTTTTTCTTCCTGAAATAACATAAACATCCGGTGGCGTTGTAACAATAACTCTTACTACCCACGGGGTTTACACTCATGTATTACAGCTTTATGCAAGCACTTCTGAGAGAAAAGAATACGTCGATATCTTGTAAAGGACTTGCAAAGTGCTGCTTGGTCTCAATGTAGGTTCAGCTTTAAGCCTGCGACCCTATTCAGGTCATTAGGACAGCAACAAAACTACGCCCGTTTCCTACGTTTTCTTTAAAGCATGCAGCATTCCCCTTGAAAATAAGACGCTGTCTTGCCCTGCTGACTCTACCAGAATTGTTTTCCGACACCAGTCACAGAGTGCACGGTCTTGCTGCACCATGCTACCTCGGTGTTCACATTGGCGCACTAAGTGTGCAAGAAGAGTGCACACTAGTTCACAATTACACGCTCAAGCACAAGTATGGACACCTGATCATTCAACGTGCCAGTCAAATAGGCTCGCTCTTCTTGGTTCCACGGTGCTAAGTACTTGATTGGCAATGCCCTTATTGCCGCACACGGACCATGGCCTTCCTCTCACCTTCAAACGTTCTCCACAGAATGCCTCACTAGTGTCACACAGAAGGTGCACACAGTAAGACGGGCAACAGGATCTCTTGCAAAACGTCCTTTTCGTTGTGGCACACGTTTCGATTATTACTTCAAAAGCAAAATGTCGAACTGCATACGGTCCCTGGCTTCACACGAACGCGCTTCAGCAGTTATAAAAGAGCAAACACCACTATGAACAGACTTGCTCCTAGCTAGTCCCTGGCAGCTGTCAAGTGGCAATTGCTTGTTGTTGCTGAGCCTCAGTACATACGTTGAGCGTTCTCGCGAAAGTTGTGATTCAGGTTTCTCGAGCTCTCTATTAGCTGTTTTCGCGATAAATCATTTATATCAGAGCTATGAAGAATACCACAAACGCGAAATTGAAGGAAACAGCTACTGGGCAAGCAGAACACCCTTGCTTCAGCCAGCGTTAAGAGCAGAAATCAGGAATGAACGGATACTAGAAATTGTTATTTCTATGATCTCTATGAACCACTGATGTGCGCAGAAGTGAATGGAGATGAACGTCGAAGCTTCAATTCGGCGCCTTCATGCGCACGCGACGACGAAAATTATGAAGCAGCAGCCACCTTCGTGTTTTATTGGTTTTACTGCGTCATGATTTCACATTTCAGGTCCCAGCAGAGCTAAGAGCGTGACGCACAGTGCTAGCCAAACGAACGTGAGCGCAGTCGCCGTCCTAGAAATACCCAACAACATTCTTAGATCCGAAGCACAGGCAGGAACCAATCTCACATAATTAATCACACTAACACCAAGTAAGCTCCTGCGTACGTCATTCACATCTTAAAAGCTCCTCCGTTAATTATAAGCCGCGCAAACACTGTTTGGTGTACTGATATGTGCTGCAACCGCGAGTTTTCTCGCGACCACATCAAGACATCTTTGCCGCGCTGATTGCGATTCACAAAGCACACGCAGCGAGCATTACACGAATGTCGCAAGAGGGGCACGAGGCGCTGCAGCATGCCCTTCGTGTGCGTTCCTAGCAGCTAACAGCATCCCACATTCGCGCAAACAAAGCCACCCACACCCCAATCAATTCGTCCAGGTTCTCGTCGGAGAGCCCCAGTCTCTTGTGCCTCCCTCCAGCTAATACTGCTGACATGAACGTGATATTCATTTTGACCCAAAACACGCAAG
>NW_013655087.1:0-1078 GCF_000499385.1 Eimeria necatrix
CGCGCCCCCCCTCTTCATCCGTACTTACAATAGCTGCTAGCCAAGCGCAGACCCGTCTGCCAACATCCGCAACCGTAGGCATATATGCCTACCTCAGCTACTCCACATCCAACCGCAGAAGCCAAATTCGTGCTCTAGAGCCAATATAAAATCCGCACACACCGCCCACAAGATACTCACGCGACTATGCCTGGCAATGAATCGTACTTTCGATGTACTTAGGGATCTCAAGTGCAATGTTGCATGTCCGCCACGCACATCCTGCAAAACGCTTGAGTGACACTCTTTCGCCAGATGCATTGTTCTTGGATGTCCTTCCGGGAGCAAACTCAACAAAGTATTCATCAGCCGCAATCCAGTATCAGCTACAGCTCGAACTACAGATCTCCCGACAGAAATCCCACAAAGCCAGGAAAACCTAAATACAGCGTCGCCAGCCCCTACCCAGCTGCCCCAGCTTCGTGAGCTCCTGCTGCAACAAAATCCCACTGCGGCAACACAAGCCCCGCACGCACGTCCTTCAGGCAGTCAGTCAGTCAAAACAGCGGCTACAAACACTGCCAAATATGAGAAAATGCAGTCCCGCTCAACATGGACAGCAATACTAAGGGAAAGAAAACACTCTGCTTCCCACGCACATACTGGAGGCAGTACAAAGCCCTCGTTGTTACTCGAAACGGTGCCGCTCGAAGCGAAGCTTGATCGATGACACAACATCGAGTAGTACCGGCGGCTGCGCAAGCGTGCCTCACGAGAGGCAAGAATCCCAGCTACTCCCCAACCGCTCACGCGTTTCCCCTTGGCAAACCCAAGCAACTTCACTGCGAGAAAAGCACTAACCCACCAGCAGTTTCTGAAAGACATACCATGAGGAACACCCATCACAGGGTGACGAAATTGTGCCGGAGACCACGCTCCTACCAGCAATTCACCTCCTGCTCTACCGCTCAACGCCAATGCACAGTCTCCTTCACGGACAGCCAACGGCATATTGTTGCTCGATATCTGACTGCCCAACCAACGTACCAGCAGTCAAAAGCCACTTCTATGCTGTACTCAAACCTTGGATACAGTGCAG
>NW_013655087.1:1178-3668 GCF_000499385.1 Eimeria necatrix
CTCGGGACGTTCTAGGCATCCTCACAACATGGATGAAGCGAACACAGCTAGTCAAAACACAAACGATTCCAATTCTCAGTCCAACAATCCACTTTCCACAGCGACTTGTCCCGCTACCGACGACACCATGCGACTCCAGCCCTCCCGGGCAATTCGTAAATACTCCACGCACTTCCTATTCATTCAAACACAAGAGGCAACAGCGCGCATGTTGCCGACCTCTGCACAACACCCAAACACCTTGAAACCGTGATCGCGTTGAATGGCGAAAGACATCATAAACAACGCAAACACAATGCAAATCTGCCATGTAACACGCAACGGCGAGATTCAGGACCCAGCAATGCCTCCCTAGCGTATCCTGCGGGGATTCTTTGCCAGACACTGAATGCAACAAAGGGCAATGCCCTCCTTCTTACAATGCACGTTCTAGGTCTCCGCACAACGTGAATAAATCGAACACACATAGTCAACGCAAAGATGATTCCCCTTCTCAGTCCCAACGCTTCACTCCCTACAGCGCTTGTGTTTAGTTCCGATGACACCTTGCAACTCCCGACCTCCCTGGCAATTACTAAGTCTTCCACACACTTCCTATTCATTCAGGCACCAGATGCGATAACCCACATGCTGCTGATCTCGGCTGACTAATGAACACAACGAAGCGCCTTGACAAACCACGAACAGCACCACAGCCAACACAAGCATGCTGCAAATTTCCAATTCAAACGGAACCGCAACACTCAGAATTCGGCAATGTCTTCCCAGAGTCATCTGCAGAGACTCTCGGTTATTCACTGCATGCAACAAAAGGCGAAGCACGCTTCCCAAAACTGAGCGTTCCGCGCCTCAGCACAACAACCCTGAAAAACCCTACACAGCCAGTCGCAAACGATTCCTCTTCTCAGTCCACTGCCCCAACTCCCACGGGAGTCGTCAGGACTCTGTCCTAACGACTCCCTGGGAATCCCGCCAATCCTAGCGATTCTACTACACCAACTACTCCACACACTTCCTACTCATTCAAACGCCAGATGCAGTGTGCCTCGTGCTGCCGACATCGGCTAGCCGACACTAACGTCTACATGTGTGAACAGCATACTGACTGCCCAAACAACTCAAACGAAGCCTCTGCGTCACATTTCAAATCAGCAAATGCTCTATGCGTTTGTTGCAGCGGAGCTTCAAACAATGTGCTAAGTCCACTGGAGAAGCATGCTAGCATACTGCGTAGCTTCAAGATGTCATGCTACGTCCAGTCATTTCATATGCAAAGCGTTCAATGCGCCGCGTTTGTTCCGCAAAACCAGTTCAACGCACAGGCTGCAACGTTGAAGCTTCGCAGGCTCCCTTCATAATAACGTGTGCGGACGAGCATGACAGCAAATGGACAACTGCGTCTGAAGAGACATAACTGCGCTACGTCAAGAAAACTCCACAGAGCATCCCGTGCACACGAACGTAGCCCTTTCCACCCAGCAGTGGACCTACCAGCGCCTGAAGTTCTCCAGATACTCACACAGAACCGCATGCGTTGACTGCCACATGCTCACGAACAGCACGACCACCGGAACCCGCCTCATGAGCCAGTCACATGTGCCGACGCACCGCGTCTTCGGTCCTACCTACTTTCTGCGAGCATCAGGGACATCATAGACTGCAGCAGCTAGAGCTCCACATGATCTAATAATCTGCAGCAAAAGCACCTCCAGACTTCCCTTCTTCGCATGCCGAACCGTGAGACCCGGAATCCGCACTCCACATTACCAACACAACGACGCCAGTCAGCAAATATGACACGCTCCACTTTGCAGCCTATTCCCACAGCGTCTGCAGATACCAAAGATCTAAAACCTCCTACACAGACTCGCCCGCAACCACAATACCGCACTTTTATCTCACAATGCAGCTGTAAAAGCAGCAAATCCTAACGCAACGAGCTCGCCTACACAGCCCACCGACGATTTCACCAGTCGACCGATGAGCCTGAGAAGCCGCCATACGTCCCATCAAAACATACCGCAAGACAGCGTGCAAAATCGGCACGTAATGAACAAGCTGTCAACTACCAACCCAAACTCGACCAAACTGTGGGCCGCTAACCAACCTACTTGCACAGACGCTCCGCGAGCTTTTCGTCCATGTATCCCCCTGCACAAACCTCTAAAACCTGCCGCTGGCATCCTACCAACGCAGCCACGATCTCGTCAAAATGCAAATGCTTTGCAAGCACGTGAAGAACACACACCGACGCCAGCTGCTCAAGCACCAACCAAACCAGATTATACTTCTCAGGAGCGCCCTAACGAGCATTGTGATGAGACCAGTGACGTGCAGCCCAAGTAATACCCATAACTGCCACGCCCTTGTTATACCAAAGCATACAAAACCTGCATTACTGCCCAAAACTACGCTAGAAAGAAGCAGAGGCCAAACCCGTCAACCGTTTCCCTCGACGCTCTTCAGCACGTCCGCAGAACGCACTCAATC